>NW_028258333.1:3030303-3333333 GCF_053883595.1 Heterocephalus glaber | reverse complement strand
CTTCCACATAGCACATTCGACTCTGTTTTATCAGTGGGTTAATCCACTCCATGATCTAAGCACTTCTCAAAATATCTGAGAGTTTTAGGGCACAGTTTGGATCTAAACCATAATATATCAGAAGTAAGTTTTCTGTCTATAAAGCTTCTAATTACCCTTTTTCTCAAAGTCTTTCTGTTTTGTTGGCATCCTATGGCATGATAGAGTACAAGACAAGTGATGGAGAAACTGTAATGAAATTCTCACTACAGAAATTGTGTTATTTGAATATATACAACTTAAGTAATAATCAAAGAAATGAAAAATGGGTCATGCCAGGGATTTGATTCTGTGGCTTGACAAGGCTTCTTTCCTTCCTCCCTTACTCCTTCCTGAATTTCTTCCTTTTCCCTCCCTCTCTCCTCCTCTCTTCCTTTACCTCTTCCTCCCCCTTCCCCCTCCCCTTCCCTGTCCTCTCCCCCCTCCCCTTCCCCTCTCCTCCTGAGTCCTCCTCCTCCTTCTTCTTTTTCTTTTTCTTCTTCTTCCTCTTCCTCCCTCCCTGGCCCCTCTGCTGGAAATTGAACCCAGGTGGTCCTCCATGAACAACATGCTGTACCACTGAACCCTGTCTTGCCCTGGTGGACCTGTGCACCACAGCGCTGTGATGAGGAGTGATGGCTCCTCCTCTAGAGCACACGGACCACATCCTTTCTCCAGTAATAACCCCCACAGGCTGTTGAGCCTTTTGAGTGACTTTGGTGGGATCAGGCGCTCTCTGAAGCTCATTGAGAGCAATCCTCATGTGGTAATGATAATTTGCCTTTTGCAAACATCTTTCTATATGTAGTTTTAGAGAAAAATCTGAATAACAGGAGAATTAAGTTTGAAGCCAGATCTTTTGTCATAAAGCATACAGTTGGTTATTCCATGCAAGAAAATATGGATCACTACAAGTCTGTCTTAGGGAAGAAAGATTTATCAGCTTTACCTGCAGGAGGGAGCTGAGATCCTGAAAAGGTGATTTTTCAATTCACCTAGAGGGAGTATGATATAGGAGGAAGGGATAACTTTGGTGAAATTTTTATCTGGTAGGCAGAAGGATCATGTTTCAGTATTTTCTCACCCTTTATCATCACCATCTTTTCTAATTTCAGGTGACAGATGATATTAATTCTTGATCATAAGTTAATTTAATTTATATTTGAATTCACACCTACCACCGAAGAGCTTTGTGATCTCAGACATGGTCGGTAATGTCTTTGAAGCTAAATGTCTTAATTAAATGAGGATATTAAATTGTATCTCATATTCCTATACAGAAGATAAAATGTGAAATATCAATGGGGAGACTATTTATGAAGCAATGCACAAATATGAGTGTCGTTATGTTGTCCTCTCTTTTCAGGCCTGACTGAATGATACTTATCAATATTCAAAGAAGACACAGAATGTGGGATGGGCTGTGTGTGTGAGAATGGCCTCTCATCAAAGATGGTTGTGTTCAATGTTGTCATGCAGATCCTAGATGATGATAGAGTCAGAGAAAGATGAGTCACATTCAGAAGCCTTGGAGAAAAGATTCTGAATTTCAGGAGAGAGAAGTTAACACCAGGAGGAAGTGAATGAGTACATGATAGAATAATGTCTGTGAAACAGCAGGAGCTGGTGTTGTTAACCATGGCTCTCACAGCAAAACATCAGAGTCAGTTGGCTAGAGAAATACCAAAGAAAGACTCTCCACTTCTAGTTGTTTGATTTCACCACCTTCTCACCTACCTGCTTTGGATTGAATTGTGTCTCCCACAGGGTCAAATGTCAAAGATGTTGAAATATTTACCCTCAGTTCTTTATTAATGGGACTCTACTTTGAAATAGTCTTTGTAGATGATTAAGTAAAGATGAGGTCAATAGAATAGATCCTAATTTAATAGGACCAATGCCCTTAAAGAAAGGAGAAACTTGGGTATAGAGACAGATACAGGCAGAAAATGGTGATGTAAAGAGATAGGAAGAATGGCACCCACAAGCCATGACTAAAAGAAGTTACATAAGGTCATGCCAAAGATTCTCTTTCAGAGCCTTCAGAAGGAGCCAACCCTGCCTGCTTCTTAATTTCAGATTTCTAGTTTCTGTAACCATGGGAGATAACATTTCTGTTATTGGTGGCACTTTTTACAGAAGCATTAAAATATTATACCATTCTTTACCTGAGAGACAAACATTATTTCCTTTCTACTTCCTTCTTTGACTTTATTGACTGTGAGATGCATACAGAAGCAGAAATCTTGTCTCTACTATAGTACCTACAACAGTGTTGAGAAGTAGTGGGTGCAACACAATATTTGTGGAATGAATTGTTTTTGCTCCCAGTATGATAAGCATCAAATACAGATGTGACTGAGTCTTGGTTTTACTGAAGCAAATGAAGCACATGCTATTGTTTTTTGATACTGTAGCATCTTTTTTTTTTTGGTACTGGGGATTGAACTCCAGACCTTGTGCTTGTGAGGCAGGCAGCGGCACCACTGAACTAAATCCCTGGCCGATATTGTAACATCTAATTCTTCTTTATTTTTTAAAATAACTTTATTATCAAACACACACACATACAAAAATTAAAGCCATTCAAAGAAGAACAGGGGTGGGGATTTAGCTCAGTGGTTCTGCTGCGTGCCTCACAAGTGCAATGACCTGAGTTCGATCCCAGGTACCAAAATAAAACAACAGCAACAAAAAAAACAAAGAAGAACAATGCAAGGAAAAAAATACAATAATATTCAAATACAGTAGAACTCAACCAAAACAAAACTGAAAACCACTTAAATATTTTTCCATATAATTTAAAAAAGCATCTCAAGTACCAACAAGACACCAGAGGATGTGATTTGTTTCAGAAAGATTCCCCAAAGCAACACTGAACAAATAGTGGTCTGGAAAAAAACTCCAGTTAATTAACAGACTCCACATAAGCCAAGCTTCTCCCTAATTTAAATATTGATACAGTCATATGACACGTGATGGAAACACAATCTGAGAAATATGTTATTAGGCCATTTCATCCGTGTGTATCCTAAATTACATTCTCAGTTTCTCACACTAGAGAAACTATTTGGCATTTACACATGTATGTCCTGTTTATTTCACCTAAGAGGATGGCCTCAATATGCATCCATTTAGCTATAAATGTCTCTAGTTTCTCATTCTTTATGGCTGAGTAGTACTCCATTTTATAAAAAAACCACATCTTCATTCAGTCTCCAGTTGATGAGCACTTGGGCTGTTTCTAAGCTTTAGCTATTACAAATTGTCCCGCTATAAACATGGGCACACATATATCATTGTTGTATGATTCTTTTAATTCTTTTCGGAAGATACCCAGCAGGGAGATAGCTGGGTCGAATGGGACCTCTGAGCCTAGTTCTTTGAGGTATCTCCATACTGATTTCCACAGTGGTTGCACCAGTCTGCACTCTCACCAACAATGGATAAAGATTCCTTTCTCTCCACACCCCCACCAGCATTTGTTATTGGATGATTTCTTAATAGCAGCCATTCTTTCTGGGTGTAACATCTAATTCTTAACCACAGGTTTACTATAAAAAATTACCTACAATAAAAATAATACATCCCAAATAATAGACACCCTTTGTTATGATCTGAAAAATGCATCTGGTTCCTAGGAAAAGCCTTGCTGTTCTCCTATAATCAAAGTTGGATTATTAATATTTGAAACATAAACTGGCATGGAAAATGAATGTTAAATACTTATGTTTGGCTCATACTATGGTACTTGTCCAGCAAGCATATAACTTATCCTTAGAAGCCAGTAGTTGGTAAGATCCATTAAAGCTTCCAGGTAAGGTTCTATTTCAGTTCTCTATCCCTCTCATAAGCAATTTCTGAAACATTAGTGGCTAAAAACATATGAATGAATCACTCACAGTTATGCTACTTGCATAACTGAGATATTCTTCCTGGGCTAACATAAAGGCATTGGGAAGGGTGTGTGCCTTCTGGAGGCTGATGGGTGAATCTATTTCCTTACCATTGTCACCTTGGAGACGCAGCCTGCAATTTGTGGCTCTGGTCTGAGTCCATCCTGAAAGTAGCTCTGGCCAGTCCAGCCCTTCCAAGCTGGCATCTCTCCTCCTGATATTTTGTTGCCTTCCTTACTAGTAAGGGGACTTGTGATTGGATCAAGCCCCCTGGATAACCCAGGATGATCTTCTTTTAAAGTCAGATGACTGGTAATCTTAATTCCATATGAAAACTAATTTCCCTTTGTCCCACAACAAAGCTTATTCACAGATTGCAGAGATTCAAAGGTGGACAACTTTGAGAGGGAGGGTATTGTTCTACCTATTGTAAGGTATGAGCAAATTGAGCATAATTGCCTTATTCCACCTCCCATGGTTTTGTGTGCTGGTGCTTTCAGCAAGCAACATCATAGTTAGGTGTTGCAGTGCTGTCTCATGGCCTGATGTCAGATTCAAAATCTTAATCTGGGGGTTGACTTCTAAATTTGAGGCCCAAATATGAGTTTCAAAGTAGGTCTAAGAACAACTTTTTATTAAAATCTATTCTGTAAGATATTAATAAATACTTTGTGGGAAAAAGTGCTATCTACTGCGACAAACTTCTAAGTGTTTTTGACAAAGTGCACTGAGATTCTTCAGTAGGGATGTCATATAAGTCAAGGTTCCCCAACTTTATTTGGCCATAGAAAGCTTGTCATTGCAGTGTTTAGAGGGCCTAATGATCATGCAATGCAGTGCGAGACGTTGTAGTACAAAAGAGTGGTATGATATAATGGCAAATCAGGACCCTCTCTGGAATGGAGAATCCATAAAGAATCAGCTTTTAGAGTTCTCAACACCTGATTATATTGAGAGTTCCTAAACCAAGTGAATCATCATTTTGGGCATGGCCATAATTTTGCTACTTACACATCTTCATAGCAAGAGATTGTAGGATGTTGGCTTTGCCTTCCCTTTAATTCCATTCAACTTCTCTTTCCCTCCTTCTATTTACTCCACTGTTAGGGGTTAAGTAGTGTTCCTCTAAATTCATATGCTGACGTCCCAAGCCCCAGGACCTCAGGATGTGACTGAATTTGAAGATCGGGTCTTTAAAGTGGTTGTCAATTTAAAAAGAAGTCACCAGGGAGGGCCCTAACCCACTATCACAGACATCCTCCCAGTAGGAGACTTGGATACAGTCGGTACAGTGGAGAGCCACGTGATGGCACAGGGAAAAGATGGCACCTACAGCCAGTGACAGGACCTCAGAAGAAACTGACTTGCTGGTGCTTTAATTTCAAAAAATAAATGTCTTTTGTTTAAATCACCCAGTGTGTGACACTCTGTTATGCCAATCCTCCCTCCAAAACTCATATTGAAATTTACTTCCCCTGGTGACTATACTGGGTGTGTGTGTGGGGGCTTTCCAAGATGGTTAGGTCACGGAACTCTATTCTTATGAACAGATTATAACCATCACTGGAGAAATGGATTAGTTACCACGGAGTGGCTTTGTAATACAGGTGACCTTATGTGTCCCCTTCTTCCTGCTCACCTTCCCACCTCTGTGGTCCTTGTATGTGATTCTCTCCACTAAAGCAGGAGGAGCAAGAAGACCCACACCATATGCAGCCCTTTGATCTTCCTGCCTAGCCTCCTATACTGGGAGATAATAAATTTTAAATTTCCCAGTCTATCGTGGCAGAAAACAGACTACAATATGCCTTCCAAGACTCATGCATGCCCACTTACTTTAAATTTCCCAATCCATGTTGATAGCGCTTTTTATTCTCTTGCTGCACTTTGGGGGTTTCATGAGATTCCACTTTTCTCAATGAAAACAAAACTGGCCCTCCAGGTTATCAGAGGAAAGAGAATGGGTGGCAGAAAGCATCCAATTCTTTGGTTTTCCCTGGATCCCAGAAAGTCTCCTTCTCCTTGGGGTTATTCTCAAACTGCCCTTTTCCCAGTTTGGCTGGCCTTTCCCTTAACTTTCTGCCCAAGTGTGGAGAGAGATATAAATGTCAGGTAACTATCTTATATAATGCTTGTGTAAATATTTTACAGACTACTTGAGAAAAAATGCATTTTTTCCAGTTTCCTGTCAAAAGAAAAAGGCAGACACATTTATTTATAAAATATTTGTGATTGGCCCCTCAGGATTATAGACCCCATATGCCAGCATCGGTCCTGGGGGAAATCATATACTTCCAAGATCCTTCTCATGCTACTACTGGCATGATTTTATAGGAAGAAGTTTTGCTACCTTCCAGTCAGTCACCCAGCGTCCTGATCCAAGCAGAGTTGCTGGTTTCCCTTTCCCATTCTCACAGTTTTAAAGATCTGGCCCTAGCTTCATGACTGACACTAAAACAATTTCGCTTTTCAGGAACACATACATGCTCTGCCTTCTGAGACACAGCACAAGCCTTGTACTACCACAAAAATAGGAAATGACCGAAGAACGCAATGCCTTCAATGGTCCTGAAACAGTGGCCCACAGCAGTGGGTATCAGTAGATATGGTAGGCAGCCTCTTCTGCCCTCAGCTAACTGCTTAAAAGAGAACTTTCTTGAGCAAATAGTTATTTTTAAAGTAAGGTTATGGAAGTAATTGAGCATTTCCATTACAACTTCCAACTGTAATCTATTGTTATGTATACGTGTGTGCATGTATGTGTAGATACAAACACATATGCATATGTATGTCTTAACTACCATGTTCCCTGTTCCTGCACAAATGACATCATGGATTCCTGACTGTAGTCTTATAGAATGATAGTAAATTCAATAAAAGTCTAGCATAATACAGTGGAGAAAGAAGAGTCATCATCCCATTTCTTTTAACCACTATTGATTGTAAATTATTGAATAAATGAGGACTAGGGAAAAATCTATTGTGTTAAAAAGTCAGAAAGCAGTGGTGTTTTTCAGGACTGTGAAGCAAGTAGGTATCTTGGGATAATTTAAGTGTTTGAAGTACATGAGGTGTGGTGATTTTTTTTTTTAAACAAGCAGATTTGCACAGGGAATATTTGAGTATCTCAGACCTCCATTCTAAACTGCAGATTAAATAAAACAGTAAGAACAGAAGTTAAATGATGATTAAAGATAGGATGGCAGCATTTAAACCTGCAGATTAAAGATGAAAGGTATTGCCAAACATTATCAGGTAAAACATCTGCTACAATACATGAAAGATGCCTCAAAGTACAACGTATCTTTTAGAAAGTGCATGTTCTGGATAAGACTTTGATATTCACTTGGAAAACAGAATAATTAGTAAAGATTAAGGAAATGGTTCCCAAAGTTTCTTGGTTAATAACATTCACTTGGCATGAAGTTCTGTAGAAATAAAAGTTTATCAGTGTAACCACGCATTATTTTTAAATTAGGCACTGTTATTTGATCTCAACCAAACTGAACTGATAGCTTGCTGGATCTCAAAGACTACCTGTGTTAATTACAATAAAATTTATTGGTTTTCTTATGACATGAGGGTAGTTTTATTTTTACCCAAGCACATCAGGAAAAAATGCAATCTATTCCTTGAGTGGATAGCTAAATGTTTTGACTCAGTCCTGGGAGAACTTGCTTCATTCTCTTTATCCATTTATAGGTCAGTGGTGTGCCTTGCAAAAGCATGTGTGTGGGGAGGGGGCTATGAAATAGAAAAATAAAATTCTTGGGTCACAAAGATTTGGGGTAAAAATCCAATTGTTTACAAGTTTGGTACTAGTGGATATTTACTATAACTGAGGTCAAGTTACCTTCTTTACATAGAGAAAATAATCCTTTTTTTCAAAACTATTAGGAGGATTTCTAAGTCCATTTAGCAAAGTAGGATTCTCAATGATGCTGATGATTATCACTATTGGCCTTTAATGTATTTCTTTAATATCTCCTAGAAAACTGCATTTCTGAGTAGGGTACTAAATAGAGTTGTATCATAAAATCTTGAATGAGTCCCTGACTAGGATCCCTTTTTCTATTACGTTTTGCCCACAAAGTGTCACTTCTTGGGAAGGCCATCAACTGGATGCAGAGAAAGAGGTCACCTGCTGCACATACCATGGCCAGTGGCAAGTGACAAGTCTGCGTCCTGGGAAGCAGTGTGTGGAACCTCATTGAGTGGTAGGTTTTTATCTAAACACCCCCTACAGCTAAAAGATGTGAGAAATGCTCTGGTTTAACAAAATAAAATAACTTGCAAAATGAGGGACCCCAAGGGAACTTATTTCCACTGGGCAGCTGACTCAATTACACCGCACAAATGACCTTCTGAAGTCCCCATCTTTCCCAGCCGTGGCTGTAGAAAGCTGTGTACAGCTGAGACCCTTCACTTGGGTCAGTGTCTTCTGCTTTAGATCCTGCAGTAAAAAATGGTTTTAGGATTAAGAGGGTAATGTAGAAGGTCAAAATAGTGTCTGATTTTGTTTTCATCCTACCTGGATGTGAGTTTTTAATTTTTTTCCCCAGTACCGGGGATCAAACTCAGGACCTTGAGCTTGCCGGGCAGGTATGGTGTCACTGAGCATGTGAGCTTTAACATGTCATTTTTTCCTCCTGAAAACTTCATGGAGCCTCGCATAGGGACCTCAGAAAACAATAGAGGCTGCTTAAGCTGAGCAAGCGCCAGCAGCCCCCAGGCCCCTCCCGTGTCGTTGGGCCCCAGGGCCCTCCTGGCTCTCATGCTGCCATGGCTGACAAGGAAGCAGCTTTTGACAGCAAAGAACATGTGCTCAAGGAGGAGTACAAAATATGGAAAAAGAACACGCCTCTTCTTTACGGTTTGGTGATGACCCATGCTCTAGAGTGGCCCGGACTAACTGCACAGTGGCTTCCAGATGTAACCAGACCAGAAGGGAAAGATTTCAGCATTCCTCGACTTGTGCTGGGCACACACACATCGGATGAACAAAACCACCTTGTGACAGCCAGTGTACAGCTCCCTAACCATGATGCCCAGTTTGATGCATCACACTATGACAGCGAGAAAGGAGATTTGGAGGTTTTGGCTCCATTAGTGGGAAAATTGAAAGAGAAATCTAGATCAACCATGAAGGAGAAGTAAACAGGGCCAGTTATATGCCCCAGAACCCTTGCATCATTGCAAAACAAAGACTCCATCCAGTGATGTTCTTGTTTTTGATTACACAAAGGATCCTTCTAAACCAGACCCCTCTGGAGAGTGCAACCCAGACTTGCGTCTCCGTGGACATCAGAAGGAAGGCTACGGGCTTTCTTGGAACCCAAATCTCAGTGGGCAATGACTTAGTGCTTCAGATGACCATACCATCTGCCTATGGGACATCAGTGCTGTTCCAAAGGAAGGGAAGGTGGTGGATGTGAAGACCATCTTTACAGGCCATACAGCAATAGTAGGAGATATTTACTGGCATCTGCTCTATGAGTCTCTGTTTAGGTCAGTTGCTGATGACCACAAACTTATGATTTGGGATACTCAGTCAAACAACACTTCCAAACCAAGCCACTCAGTTGATGCTCATGCTGCTGAAGTGAACTGCCTCTCTTTCAATCCTTATAGTGAATTCATTCTTGCCACAGGATCAGCTGACAAGACTGTTGCTTTGTGGGATCTAAGAAATCTGAAACTTAAATTGCATTCCTTTGAATCACAAAAGGATGAAATATTTCAGGTTCAGTGGTCACCTCACAATGAGACTATTCTGGCTTCCAGTGGTACTGATCGCTGACTGAATGTCTGGGATTTAAGTAAAATTGGAGAAGAGGAATCTCCAGAAGATGCAGAAGATGGTCCACCTGAGTTGTTGTTTATTCATGGTGGTCACACTGCCAAGATATCTGATTTTTCCTGGAATCCCAGTGAACCTTGGGTGATTCGTTCTGTATCAGAAGACAATATTATGCAAGTGTGGCAGATGGCAAAGAACATTTATAATGATGAAGACCCTGAAGGAAGTGTGGATCCAAAAGGACAAGGATCCTAGATATATCTGCACTCATGATTTTAGACTCCCCTTTTTTCCTCTCAACACTGAGACTGATTTAACACTGGTTTGGAGACACACAGACTTTGTTCAGCTATCCCTCCATAATAGGTACCACCAATAATACTATTGGCCCAAAAAGTAAGTGTTTTCTAAATATTAACTGGGGTACTTGATTCAGCAAAGTCACAGACTCATATTTAAATTTTCTTTAGGAATTTTCTGTTAACAAACCCAGGTCTAAAGTAGCTACAGAAAGAGGAATATAATGTGTGATTATTTTTCTTCTTAAGATAAATCCCCAAGTTTTTCAGACTTGCTTCAGTAAAGGCTAAAGTGAGTAAGGAATAGAGCCAAGTGAGGTTAGGTGTCTGAGCCATGAAGTATAAGTACTGCAAAATGTCATTTTTATTCAGGAATTAGGGGAGAACCAAGTCATAGATTCCTACTCCAAATCTTCATACTTGACTTTCCAGGATGCACATTTTTCCTATGTACACCAGTCTCCTCTTGGTTTATTCAGTTAAATCAAAGATACATATTCCTCTTTTCCTATATATTTTTGCTTGTTAGTGTATTTCTTGAGGTGTTTTCATATTATTCCTTTCTTTTCTGTGAAACGGTTTCTGTTGTTTTTTGTTGTTATTTTAACTTGGGACCACCAAGTTGTAAAGATGTCAGTTGTCCCTCAGGTAGACTGTCCAATTGAGAAGGGTGATTTGATAGCTTATATTTGCTTTGAAAATTAAATTAACCCCGATAAGAGTTGCTTTTCTTTAAGAAGTTAGTCCTTGGCCACTAATTTAATACCATCTCCATTTTAGGTGATCTGTTTCACCAGCAGGCCTGTTATTCTCCCCGACTAACTATGTAAGTGCTTACAATGGAATAAATTGCTTTTCTACATAAACAAACAAACAAACAAACAAGCAAACAAAAAACTTCATGGAGGCCTTAGAATCTTTGTCTTAGGATCATGTTGAAGTATTGGCAGAACGGAAGGCAAAGCGTTTCAGTCATTGTAATTCTTTTACTAACCCTGTTACCTTATGTACTCATGAACTTGGCATGCCACCTATCTTCCCTGTGTGGCTCTGTCCCAGATCTGATAGACACAAGTGGGAAAACACTTTGTCTCCTGCTCTCTCACTGTCGCTCCTTCTCTGTCCCGTTTTGTTTGTCCTTCTATACTCACTAAATGAGATGTTGGAAGTTACAACCTCTCACTGCTCAGACTCCTTGTCTTGTTTTTTGTGTTTTTTTTTTTATCTCTAGTCATTCATAGATCAGAAGTTACTTGCGAAGTTTTTTTTTTCTTCTGTAAATGACCACACAGTAAACATTTTAGGCTTTTGCAGGGCACACAGTCTCTGCCACAATCATTCAGCTCTGCCATCAGAGCACAAAAGCATCCAGAGACTGCACATAATGAACCTGGATGTGTTCCACTAAAGCAAGTTTACAGAAACAGAAAGGAGTCCTGATCTGGCCCTAAGCTGTAGTTTGTAGACCCTGCTCTAGATGACCTCAGTCCTATGACTTTTAATGTTCTCTAAATTCTAGTGATCCTTAAATGCAGATTTCCTAGCTGCAGATCTATATGCATCTCCAGTTGCCTACCTGATATTGCCAGGACTCTCAAAACTAACATTTCAGAGACAACTTCTGATTACCTCCTCCCTATGCAAATTGATCCTTTTCTGTATTCTTCACCTCAGTCAGTGGTATCTGTATCCTATCCAATTGCTCAACTGTGAAATGTTGCAGTTGTCTTTGCTTTCCGCTTTTTCTAACATCCTTCCATTAATTTATCTGCAATGCAATTGGCTCAACCTTTAAAATACATTCCAAATCTGACTGCTTCTCACAATCCTGGCTCCTGCCCCTCTGCTCGGGGACATAACTTGTCTTTCCTGGGCTCCTCAATGGCTTCTGAGGGGTCTTTGTTCTTCTACTCTTAATCCAATCCTCACCCAGTAAAACACTTACAAGAGCTTACCACTAGCCCTGGAGTAAGCCAGAAAACCTTTATCAGGGTCCTCAAAGGGCCTGTGGTCTGGTTCCTGACTTCCTGTGGACTTTATTTTCTGTTGTTCTTCTCCCACTGGCTACCACACTAGCCTTTCTATGCCTTCATCCTGAGAGCTTGCTCCTATGTTAGCCTCATGGTGGGTGCTTCTACCTCTGCCTGGAGGGCTCTTCCTTTATTTAATCACATGCATCTCTCTCTCACTTCTGCCCATAGGTCTTCTTGACCATTTACTGAATAAAATAACACTCTCTTCAGGTACTCTCACCTTATTCTACTGCAGACCATTTAGGAACTGCAGTGTTTACTACCTGACAGTGGAGTGCAAATGCACTCATTTATTATTCGCTTCTACTACTAAAACGCAAGCTTTGCAATTTAGGGAAATTGGCATTTTATTACTGTGACATCCCTCTTCCTAGAAGAGAATGTGGCACAGAGCAGCTACTCAATAAATAACTGCCGTCTGTTCTCATAAATAAATGAGTGGGTGAGGAACCACAAAATTTTTTTCTTTGTAAAGTTCACAGTCCAGGGAGGTGGTCCAGAGAACCAAACAGTCAAGCAGCACAGAAAGACCCTTGATAAGACCAGGAAGAGAGGACTCTAAAGTTCCGTTCCTCCCCCAGAGAGTGGTTGCCAGAATAGAACAATCTTTTCAAAAGGGAAAGACCTTAATAACTACTTGGGGCATGGCCTCTGGGTATGTTGGAGGCCAGAGAATCCTGTGAGGCTGAGCCATCTAAAACTTGGTATGATTTTTCCCATTGCTTCTCTCTTATCTGAGTTAATATTTGGTACCTAAATATTTTTTACTTATTGTAAGGTAAGTAAATTGTTCAACTGTAAAGTCTGATCTTTGGGTTGTAATCATCCCTGGGAAGACAATAACTATGAGATTGGTGACATTTCTTCTGTTGAGAGCTTTCCCTTGGTGACACAGTGGGCAGTTGCATCCTATCAACACCACCTGCCTGTGTGGTGATGCCTGGGGATGCGGGCTTAAAGGAGAGGAGTAAATTCACTGCTCACCCTCATCCTAGGAATCCTGTCCTGCAGAGATTCAATTGTCTTGGTTTGTTGGGGCAACTTTTAAGTGAAAGGGGGGGAAGCCTAAACACTAAGAAAAACAAGAGTAATCAGATTAAGCTTCATTCTTTCCCCTGCATTTCCAGAAATGCAGTTTAATCACATTTTCCACTTTAAAAATACACACCTTCAGATTTTCCTGAATTTAAATCCACCAAAGCTTTTAGTACGTCCAAATTTTCATTTGAAGTTTCATGAAACCAGCAGGGATGAGAATTATCCCCACATTATATGTGATAAGTTGTTTTTCTTTTTCCTGCCGATGGTACCCCTTGGCACCTGTTTGAAAACTCAAGAAGAATTAATTAATGAGATACAGCACATTGACAAAATACCACATAATGACACCTGAAACAAGGCTATAATCATAATAATGTATTTCCCATAATCGACAGTGGTACTTTTCTGTAATTTCAGAAATTGTTCAAGATAGAAATTCACAGCCAGACTGGGCAAATCCATGCTATTCATTTTGAATACCGGGTATGAGGATTGCAAAATACATGAAGCCATTAAGATTTACTTCTGACCTACAAAAGGGTATGGAAAAATACTTCATGTTCTATCTTTGGAAAATTGTATCACTCTTCCAGATAAGTGATGTGAACTCATGTATCAAAGACATATGTCCCAAACTAATCTCTAAAAAGAAAATTTTTTGATATAGAATTGGGAAGGGGACATATGTCCAATATGCTGAAACAAATAGACATCAATGATGTTTGAAAACAGGATTTCCCCCTGCTCATTTAATATCTATTAATTTAAAAATAGATTCCATTGATTTTAGAAAACACCTCTACACCACTATTCTTTCACGATCATTTTTAGGGACTAAGTTGTGTCATCTCAAAACTGTTATGCTGATGTCTTGAGCCCCAGTATATCTGTATTGCAGAGAGGTCCTTTAAAGAATTATTGGTAAATGATAATATTATTAAATGAAGTTACAAGGGTAGTGCTCTAACTAATCGGACTGTTTCTCTCTCTCTATCTCCCCACCACTATCATATGAGGACACAGCTAGAACACAATTAACTGCAAGCACAGAATGGAGGCCTCATCAGGCATCCACTGTGCCAGTATCCAGAACTCTGAAAAAAAATTTGGTTGTTTCAGGCACCTTGCAATGGCAGCCCCAGCCAACTAATAGAGTCATGTTGGGGATACAAATCAAATACAAAACAGGGGTTTAAATCTCCAGGATCCTGTATAACAGATTTAATATACAGCTTAGATTTTTTAATCTCAAACTGTTTGTTTCAGATTTTAGAATATTTTAAATTTTGAAATATTTACATTGATTTTATTGATATACTTAATTAAAAAAAATCCAAACTTCTGAAATACTTCTTGAGAGTTGATATGATTCCCAAAATATTTCAGATTCTGGGATTTTTGGATTAGAGATATTCACCCTGTGGTTACAGTATTTTAGGAGCAATGTTTAGATTTGTTAACCACTAATACAAGTCAATTTTTCTTTATTTCTAATTGAAAGGATTAAAATTAATCCTCTGGTTTGCTCTCTCCTGAATATTTCGAGATATATTTGATTGGTAACACATGAGACATAAGTATGGTGACCAACTATCTGTTGTTTTGGACTGAAGTGTTTCTGAGATGTGGAACTTCTGGTGCTAAAACCAACAGGTGTCCAACAACAGAGATGCATTGTGCCCTGTGATGCAGCCCATGACCTAGTGTCATGGGCTCTGGGCAATTAGTCCTGGGCCTTTCCTTGGAGAAGTAGGACTTGCAACAAGGATTTTCCAGTCAGTGTCTTGCAGGGGTGACCAGTCACACCAGTAATTTTAACAGATGTATTTTCTTACAAAAATGTCTAATTATGTATAACAAATTGTTGATTAAGAAACTGAACAGTGGTGCTGCCGCTTGCCTTGCAAGTGGAAGGTCCCGAGTTTGATAAAAAGAAACTGAAAAGGTGGAAGAAGAAGAAGAAAGAGGAGGAGGAGGAGGAGGAGCAAGCAGAGGAGGAGCAGGAGGAGCAGGAGCAGGAGGAAGAGAAGGAGGAAGAGGAGAAGGAGGAAGAGGAGGAGAAAAGAAAACAGCACAAATTTATCATAGAATAGTAACTTGCAGCAAGCAGGTTCTACCACTAGGGGGTAAATGGAATAAAAGAAAGAGATTGATATTCAAAATTTAGGAATGGCCTTGGGCAGAGAAGGAAGAAAGGAAGGGGTGAAATAACAGTGGTGAAAATAATCTAAATATGTTATACACACCTATCAATATAGCAGCACAAGTTCCATTATTCTGTGCTGTTAATATGCACCAAAAAACAACAACCACAGCAACAATCTCCATGAGAGTGCGCTGGGGCCCAGACTCCTGGGCAAGGGCTGCTGGCTGGTACTAACTCCAATAGGGACAATGAGGTTAGCTGTGGAAGTGTTGGCAAGACTGAAACTGAAACCGATTGCTACTCTCACAATGAAGTGCGGCTGGTAGGGTGGACAAGCATTGCTTCAGTGATGCTGATAGGAGCAAGGACTGTGTTTCATGTTACTTCTCAAGCCTTCCCTTTTTGGAAAAACTCAATGAGTAGCCAGGAGGGCAGACGTTGGTTATATAGTTGCAGTCTAGCATCACTAAACAGAATATCTGAGAAGGGTTTGTTGTAGAGACAGTAGCTTAGTATTACTTGGTTTGGGATGGTAGTAGGTGGTTCGGGAAGAGCGGTAAAATGTTCAAAAGGTGCTGGGTAGCAGAAAGTGTGACAGGAATCCACTACAAAGCAATCATCTGTCCCAAAGCCTATGCACCTTGCTCAGGAAGACTGAGGCAACTGCGGGCACCAGTCGAAAAAATGCCTTGTAAACATCAGCAGCTTCTTAGGAGCTGAAGGGATACAGGACAACAGCAAGAAGTGAAGGCTGACCACAAAAGCATGGCAAGAATTTAAAATCTTCATGCTGTGGAGGGTGGGACATGGAGGAGCAGTTGGCCTGTTTGTTTCAATAATCATTAACAGTAGCAGGGACTGGAGAAAGGAGCCGCTTTTGGATCAGGTTCTCCATGACTCATGGGATTCGATCATCAGGGCAGTGTTGTAATGTTGATATTCCTGACCATTTTATAAAAGAGCAAACAAAGTCTTGAAAAAGTGAATTAACTCATGTCATTATGTCATTTGTGGAATGGGAATTTGAATTCAGGGTTGTCTAGCTTATCCCATTACATAATTGATGTTTACAACAATCATCTTGAAATAACAAGGCTACAACTCTGTGACATCTATTTCTCCCACTCCCAAAGGGAAGCAGGTTTCTGGAAGGGAATAAGAACAGAAACGGAGCCACAATAGACATAAAAGTAAGAAGAAAAAGGAAACTCCATGATCCTGCAAATGGAAAATGTTCCTGCTTTTTTTCCATAGTTCCATGGGTTTGAGGTCGCTGATGGGAGGAGTGAAGTGATGTGAATCTAGTAGAGGAACTGGCTAGTGAATCCCAGAGGAATTGACTTTACTGGGGATGCATGTTTTTGGGGGAGGGAGGGACATGCCATCTCTTGATGTTTTTTACTTTGGTTTTAATTGCAAGATTACGAAGGAGCCCATTTCTGGTCTACAAAGGAAACAGAAGTTGGAAAACTAAAAGGAGGTTAGGATGGGGCCAGAGGAATGGGCTCTCAGGGCCTGATTCCATGGAACTCACTGATGTCTAGGAAAAGACGACTTCTAAGTCTTGACAATGGCTAGTCCAGACCACTGAGGATTACTCTTCCTCTAAAGTTGAAGAGCTATAGGGTTGGAGGTAGGAGACAGACAGCATATGGTACGGATACTCACTGGAATGCTACTCATTCTTAAAAAGGAGTAAACCTTGTCATTTGTGACAACAAAGGTGATCCTAGAAGATACTGTGCTAAGTTTATAGCCAGGCACAGAAAGATAAATGTCTGTAACACATGATTTCACTTACATGTGAAATGTAAAAATGTCTATCCTGTGGAAACAGTAAAAAGAGTTAACAGAGGCTGGGGTGGAGGGATTGGGATGGATTTGTTGAAAGACACCAAGTCTCAGTTGGACAGAAATAAGCTCAAGAAATTTATTTTATATCTATATGACTATAGTTAGTAATAATGTATTATAAACTTGAAAATTACTGAGAGTAGATTTCAGGTATTCTTACCACAATGAAATATGTATGTGAGGTAATATGCAAGTTAAATACCTTCATAGAGCTCTCTCTCTCTCTCTCTCTCTCTCTCTCTCTCTCTCCCCCCCCACCCCCCTCCAAGCCTGGGGCCAAAATTGCAATCTTCCTGCCTCAGGCTCCCAGTGGGATTACAGGTGTTACAGGTGTGCCCCACTATGGACAGCAGGAAGTGCAATATTTTAGTCACCAATGGTGCCAGGGTATTGAAAGAAGATATCTGCTGTGATTGGTAGGAGACACCTTTCAATCCACACTATGCTATTTCCTGTGTAATTTTCTTAACTTCTCTTCACCTTCCTAAACTGACTCCTCCTCCTAAAGTTACCTGATAGTTTAGGACAAGGAAGAAGTTGTATGAACAGCTGCTGCTTTATCTCCTTTGCTTGTGGGAGTTAGCCTCTCCTCTGAGATTAGTTGTTGTCTTAGTTCATGTAGGCTGCTACAGAAGCAAGATACCATAGACTAGGCAGCTTATAAATAACAGTAATTGATTTTTCCCAGTTACAGAGACCGGTTGTCCAAGATCAAACTATAGAAATGATCCCTGAAAGTATAGCCTTGAGAGACTGGTTGTCCAAGATCACTGCTAGCATGTTGAGATCTGTCTTCCCAGTTTGTAGATGCGTTTCATTTCATCCTCACATGGTGGGAAGACAAGGAGTTAACCCTCTGGCTTCTTCTGATAGGGCACAAATTCTGCTTACAAGGGCTTCACTTTCATGACATAATTAACTCCCAAAGGCCCTACCTTATCACATAGGAAGTTAGAATTTCAGCTGCTGAACTTTGAGGAACACAGACCCTGAGTCCATTTGGAAGGCTTTTGGTCATTTTTCACCATGATTCACATTAGCGGTGAGTTCCTGTCCCTGCAGTTCAGGGCTTCAGAAGCCAGTTATCCAGCAACAGATTCAACATCAGAAGGTTGCTTACATGGATGCATGTTGTCTTGTCCAATATCAGTTCTATCCAGCAACATCAGTGAAATTTTGGTTATGTATCTGTTTTACTACTTTGTTAGTTTTAACTTGGTTCAAAGCTTGCTTACAAACAGGGGTAGAATTTATTAATTCTCCTTGAGTCTGAATAAAGGCAGAATAACACACAAAGATCCTTTCACTCAATTTTCTTTTGAGATGATTACTTTGTAAATTTATTCTAGGTATATTCCACAAAGAAAATAAAAATGTTTTCATTTCCTTTACTGAATAGCATGTATAATTATAATTTTCAAAATCTCAGCCTAGACTTCCTAAGTTTTTACTTTCTTATTTGATATTTAGATCTCCTGCCTGCAAGTGTAGGAGCTAATTCATAACCCTAATTATAACAGTGTATTGTTCCTACGGTAAAATTGTGTACAAGTGTTACTTTACTAAGTCATAGACCTTTAAAAGCTATTAGACAAATCAATGTTTTTGTGTTTATTTATGAATATATTTAATGTTTTGCAATAATATAAAGGTCTTATGATCTAGGAAAGATAAGGTGAAACTAGCATGACTTTCCTTTTTCTTATTATTTAGTTCTTTATACATTTCATGTATTTGTGAAAATACATTAAAATAATCTCCCATCATCTCTTTGCCCAGAGGTGACCACTGCCAACATTTTTGTGTATATTCTTCTAGGCTATTTTTGAAATAATGAACACAAAACCTTTATACACCATAGAGACACACAGAAACACACCTCTTATTTTTCAGACAGAAACTGAATTTCAGCAAGGTTGTGACTTGATTAAATTAACCTTGTTATTGCCAATGAGAAACAAAAATTGGATCCCTTACATTCATTTTTAAAAAGGTTCAGGTGTTGGGGATTTAGCTCAGTGTTTCTGCTGCCTGCCTCGAAAGCACAAGGTCCTGAGTTCGATCCTTGGTACCAAAAGAAAAAAAAAGGTTCAAGAAATGTTTTTTCCAGTGAAAAACCTTTCAGAATTGAAGGGTCCGGAAATTGACATTAGCTTTGTCTGAAGTGCTGACTGAAAGTCCGTTGTGAGAGGTGTCTCTAAGGCCCCTCATTCTGATCATCACCAGCAGACCTGAAGTGAGGACTTAGTGAAGGCTTTGGAGAGAAAGGTAGATCTCACCAGGATTAACACATCTCTACGAACCATGCACCACTGCACTCTGGAGGAGATGCAGCTTGCTGTAACAAACAAATTCCAAAGGTGCTGCCTTAGGAATGGATGAGAGGAAAACCTAGACCACATTGGATCAACTGGGGGAATTATAAGAAAGATCTCATGGAGAGCTTCATTTGGAAAATATAGTATCCCAAGGCACAGAATTATTTTGGAACTTCTATTTTTCACCTGGGCCAGGACATAGAAAAGATCACATTGAACCTGGTCATGCACAGCTGAGGTCTGCCCTGTGGACTCAGGCCCTCCCCAGTGCCCACGGCCTTACCCCACCAGGGGCCACCTCTCCAAGCCACTAAATATGATCATTCTAGGCCATTATGAAGAAACAAAAGTGCTTCAAAATTCAATTCTTTTGGCCATTTTTATCCTGAAGAGTTCTAAATCTCATAATTTTTTTAAGAAACCATTTTGTCATCTATTAAGAGATTTATATTGTTTTGAAAATATTTGAGATTTTGATAATCATTATTCATGGACCTTGTCATGAATCTTATGACCTCCCCCAATTCATACGTTGAAATGCTTACCCCCGCTGTGAAGCCATTAGGAAGGAGAATTTTTCAGAGGTGATTAGGTCTTGATGGTGGAGCCCTCACCAATGGGATTAATGCAGGGCTCAGAAAAGACTTCAGAACTTGCTCTTGGTCTTGTCCATCTGAGGACACAAGGGAAAGACAATCATTGCCAAACCAGATCTACACTGTCTTAATCTTAGACATCGCCTACTCTGGAACTGAGAAATAAGTGTGTGTTGTGTAACAAATTATAGCAGCCCAGACTGATGAGGACAGACTTTAATCTGCGTATTGGGTTAGCCTACATTCTTTTTTATGGCTTAGGTCTAAAATATTCCATGTGTTCAGAGGGGAGCTTTCAGAAGACAATTGGATCATGGAGGTGCTATTTTGATTAGTAGATTCATCCACTGATGAGTTCATAGCTGAACATATATGGTCAGGAGGTAAGGCCCAGTCAGAAGAGATGAGTTATTGGGGCAGGACTTGCAAGGGTGAATTCTTGTCTCTGGCTTCTCCTCTCTCTCTGCTTCCTGGCTGCCTTGTGGTTATTAGATTTTCTCTTTCAGGTTGCCACCATGCAATTTCTGCCTTGAAGAAAGCCAATCATGGATGGAAGCCTCTGAAACCATGAACTGAACAAATAGGCTGGTATCTACTACCAAAGTGATCCATTAGTGTAACCACATGAGGTGTGCATTTTGATTTCTGTGTTCATCATATAGAATTATTCTTTTCTTCCATGGTCATGACACCTACAATGGACACATATCAGTCAACTTTCCTTTTTCTGTAAACAACACCTGACACCCACAATTTAAAGAAGGAAAGGTTTAATTTGGCTAATGTTTTAAGGGGATTCAGTCCATGGTTGGCAGGCTCCCAAGCAGAAACATAATGGGGGAAGGGACTGGCACAGCAAAGTTATTCAGTTCATGGCAGCCAGGAAGCAGAACAGGGAAACAGTGCCAGCGAGGAAGGGCAAGGGAGCAGACATAGACCCCATGAATATTCCTCTATGACCCACTTGGACACCCAGAAATTTATTTCATCAGTGTTCTAACAGCCAATGGAGTTGACAGACCATCCTAATTGCTACAGGGCACTTTGATATGAATGCAGTAGAAAATGGTGTAATATTCTGTTGTAGAGTACAATGAGTAATGATATTTTGATCAATGAAAAACTTATGTACAATTTCTAAAATTTCTGTGTTTTCTGATAATATTTATAAAAGACATTCATATTCATTATAGGTTGGGGCTGGGATACAAAAAAATAAACTCCCGTGAGTCTTAAATTTCTTAAATGGTCATACCACTTCCTGGATTGTCATGGCTGTGACCAAATACCTGAAACAAACATCTTAAAGGAGAAAATATTTATTTTGGCTCATAGTTTCAAGGATGTCAGCCCATAGCTATGTGGCCCTGTTGCTATGGGACAGAGACAAGATGGAATGTCATGGCAGGGAGCACATGGTGGGGCATAGTAGGGTTGCTCATCTCATGTGGCAAGGAAGGACAGAGGCAAAAAGAGAGGGGAGGGAGGGAGGGAGAGAGAGAGAGGAGATATTGGGGACAAGATGTTAAGATGCGTCCTTTACATCCTTCCAGGACTCTGCTCCTTTCACGTAGGTCTCACCTCTTAGATTTCCTCTACCACCCAATAGTCCAACAAATTATAAACCTGCCAATGGGTTAATGCACTGATGAGGTCAAAGTTCTCAGGGTACAGTCACAAAAGATCCACTTCTGAACATTGCTACATTGTAGGCCAGGTCTTTCACGCATGAACATTTGAGACACATTCCAAATCCAAGTTATCACAGAGAGAGTCATGCTTTCTAGGGATACACATATCTTCAAAAATAAACGTGCAAAATTAGGTTTATTTTCCACATTGCTTACAACTTTTAACTTAGCCTTTATTCATGTTATCAAAATTATTTTAAGAATAAATTTTAATGGATGACAGTTATTCCTTGCTATGGATTTTGCACACTATGTTTGAATTATAGGCTGTCACATATGTAATTTTTCTCTCTCCCTACTTTATAAATAACCTTTTGGCTATTATCTTTATTAATTAATAATTTCGGTTTATGTGATTATTTTCATCACAAAAGTCCTTATAAGTAGAATAAGGCAAATGTTATAGAGATTTTAAAAAATTTTGATGCACAGTCGTAAATTATTTTAAAGTTTATAGTAGGCAATATTGTCACTAGTGGCATGCAAATATTCACTTTCTCATAACATCTCTAATACTGAGTATTATCATAAAAATAATTGCTTACACGATGGGATAAAGATGGGGCTGTTATTTAAATTTCTTTAATTTGCAAAGAAGTTGGACACTGAGAAATATTTTCATTGTCCGTGTGCATTTTTTCTTTTGTGACCAACTTTTCACATTTTGCCAGTTTTCCTACTGGCATATTCATCTCTTTCTTCTATGTAAGAACATTTTTGAATTAGGAATAATGACACGTTGTCTGTTATTTATAACGTACCGATTTCTTCCTAGTGCGCACTTTTCAGATTTTGCTTTTGGAAGTTTTTGTTGCATAAACATTTAAAATTTTTATGCGATCAAACCCATCAATCTTTTACTTTATGTTCGGTTTTCTTTATTTCTATGCCTGAAAAATGTGTTCCCTACTCTGAGACAGATATTTACCTGACACAATACATAAAACCCTATTTTACAGCTGCTGCTATTTTTAGTGGCGCTATTGTAGAAGGGGCAGTGTACCACGTGACCAAGGTGACAGGAAGAAGGCGGAAGAGGATCCACGGGGAACCCTGAGCCAAGAGTAGAGGATGCAGAGGCATTCACTTCTGATTAGGCTTTGATAGCTTTTCTTTTTTCTAATAGCAACAAGCAGCAAGACAAATGAGAGAAGGAAGAACAAATCACACTTTGAATGATTGTCCTTTGCCAAGGCTGAAAGGATCCACAGCATCCATGCAAATCGTGGCCTCTGCTGGGAATCAGCCTCTAGTGTGCCAGTTTTTTCAGGGATCTAGCCTGGAGGTTTCTGTTGCCCTGTGTTTCCTTCCCCCCTGGCTAGGCTGAGGAGGGAAAGAAGTGTAAGGAGGAGCTTGTGCTGCATTTGTCATGAAAGGGGAAGTCATTCTTCTATGCTTTTGTCTATCTTCACCTGCCATCTTGCTGTCAGGTTTTTTTCTGAGCTGAAAACCAAGACACCAGCTTAGATGTTACATTCACAGTGAAATACAGCAGAGGTAAGCTTTCATGTGACGGAAGGGCAATCATATAAAAATGCAGTATATGGGTTTAACTGGAAGGAGCTGGGTGGCCTGGATGCTCTAGAATCTGAATCCTTAGGCAGACACAAACTGTACCTTCCCATGAGGCTGGCCCTGTCACCCCAGCCAATTCCTGCAGGCATTGTCAATATAAACAAGCTTACTTGGCAGTCATGATCAGAGCTCTTTGTGCTATAAGAGTTATACTTAGGATTTTAAACATAATCAGTAAAGAAAATGAGAACTGGAAATTAGAATGATGATAAAGAGTAAATATGTCATCTTTAATTTCCCTTTTATAGCTGAGTTCTTTGCAAATTGCTCAACTGAATTCTGCTCCCCTGTGAGGTCAAGTGAGGGACTTTGATGTGCAGAGTCAATGTCCTTTCATTCCTGTGTTGTTTTGCTTCAGGGTAAAGCACAAGGTTAAGCCTGGCTGGGGTCATGTGAGAGAGAAATGCAGGAAGGTGAGTGAAAGTCACCACCCATATCTATCAGAATCTGAGACTGAGCATAAAGTAGTTCTATGTACACATGCACAGTCCATTTAACTAGGCAGAAGAGGGTGGGTCTTTCCTGAAAAAAAGGGTATGTTTGGGTTGGTCTGGTTTAAAAACAATCCACCATGGAGAGTGATGCATTCACTGTGAAGCTCTCCAAGAGGCATCTAAAAGCTCCAAAGCAGGGCACTTGTCCTTCCACAAATGGTGCTTCTGATGTGAACCTTCCTACAGCTGCTGGGCTCTGGTGCAAGAGAGGCGGCTGCTCCAGAGTGCATGAAAGTGGGGATTCACCACCATATGATTCTTGTAACTTCAGATTCTAACCCTTGCTTTGGTCAAAGCCAATGCCCCGTGTGATGAGAAGGACCGAAAGAGTCATTGAGGGAGCAGGCATATGCTTGGCACCAGAGAGTAGGCTCATGCCCTTTGCTTTTGAGGAGGGATAACTGAAAAGAGAAAAATGAGACAAGGCACTACATAATTTATTACCTCTATTGACTTGACCTGAGACAGGGGGACAAGTTATAGGTCAGCAGAACCTATAAGCTCTAGAAGAACACACACTCCTTAACACTTTTAGGCATAATTTATGTCCTTCCTTTTTATGTTTCTATTGTTTTCTGTGTCTCAAAACCTCCATTGTCCTCCTTGACCTTTCTTCATGGTGGAGCTGAGTAGACTCCTGCAGTGGCCTCTACTTGCTGTTTCTTTAATTTACATGTAGCTTGCTTGCTGTGATGTCATCATCATAAGATAAGAGCTCTATTACCGGGGGCAGTCCTAGATCTTACTTGGTGTCCTGCTATTCTTGGACTACTGCTGGGATCCTGGGAATACAAACTGTTTCCCAATTCTGCATGGTTTCTCCCTCTCCCTCTCCCCTTGTCTGGTTCATCTGCACAATGTCCCCAAACTATTACTATTTTAAAGTCTTGTACTTTAATGGGTTTCATTCTCTACCATAGTAGTCAGTATTTCTCAGACCATGCTGCATTCTGGACTCATTTGCCTTGAGTGGAGATGAGCCCCAGTGGCCAGAACCGCTGGGGATGAGCTCCAAGTTCTATTGGATTTTTAAAAAGTTCTCCAAGTGATGTAAGGAGGTAGCTGGTCTTGCAAATGGGAAGGAATCCAGGAGACTGAGGGAAAGGGAAGAGGAGAAGGGGAAGGGAAAATAAGTAGAATAAAATATGCCCTGTGCAGGAAAATAATAACTTCAATGAATATAAACATTATATGTCATAAGCATGAGATAAGATTAATAAATCAACAGAATTAAAATGGGGAAAGGAGATTTAGAGGAGGCAGGGAGGTGGGAGGGAAGGGAAAGGTGATTTAAAAAATGAGGCAGTTGGTCTGAGATTCACTGAACCAAAATCTTGCTACTCAAAGTTTCTGCCTCCATCCAGCATCAGGGACATCAACTGGAGCTTGTCGGGGATACAGTTTCTCAGTTTCCAGCTATCCTCTTGTTGAGTCCAAATGGGCAGTTTAAGAAAACAGTCATTGAACTCATAAGCACACTGAAGTTTAAAAAGACTTAAGATCTTCTCTAATCAGCATATTGCAATCAACAATGTCTCATTTTCCACCATCATTAGCCAAACATCACCAGAAATACACTAGAAGCAAAATACAGTTAGGTTTATTTAGCTTGTTCTAATGTGGGAAAATGAGCATCAGAGGAACACAGGGGCCTCTAGATAAGAGGGAGTTGAGAGAGGCACATTACAAGATTTGGGTATGCTATGTGATTTCAGAGAGGTGGCCTAGAGCCTACTTTAATCATATCCACTTATAGATAAAAACAACCAAGCTGTAAGCACAGAATTGCCTCCCAGTCCCTTCCCGATAGCGATAACAGCCAATCAGAGTCAGTCTCTGTTTTCTTAAGCTATTTTTGAGAGAAAAAGCATTTTGACATGCTCTATGCAGTACTGTAGGTGTGCTAGGGAGCAGAAGAGCCTAGAGGATAATAAGCAGTGCAGGATTTTATAGGCTGTGACTAACAGACAGACATAGCACATTGTTGACTTACACCATGCATGTGTAACATGGTGTTATAAGGGATTTTTCTAGCAATAAATAAAAACAGTAAATGGTGCTTTCCAGACCTGTCCCGGCTGAAAATATCTGGGCTCAAAGGAGACTTGCCAACTTGGGTGAGCTGAACCAGCAAGAGGCCTCACTGCACATCCCAGAACCTTAGGGGATGACCTGACAGAGACTTGGCATGAAGAGCGGGAGTCTTTAGGAAGAGACCATTTGAGTTTGAGACTCGTCCCTTCCTTGCCACTGAGGAAAGGACCACTGGATATAGTTCCCCAAAGATTTTGGTGTTTGCAAGCTCAGGGCCTGAGGACCTGTGTTTGTTCAGTGGCAGTTCCTACAGATGAGTTCTGATGGCCCCAGGAAGCTCTTGGAAAGCATGGTAAAGTGGCATGGCTGGTGTGGAGAGGGGAATAGCTGTCTCCAGGCCCTCAGCTCCTCACATTCCCATCATCTAATGGGAGAGGGAGATCCTGTTTCCATGGCAACATAGATGTTGCTTAGAGCAGGTCAGGGTTTTTAGGCAGCTCCCATGGAGTTTCCCAAAAGATAAAGGGATTCAGCACAAAGGCTTTGGGGAAGAGTCCCTGCTAAGAGCTGAAGGAAGCCAACCTTGTGAGCTTCCAGTGTCAGGAGGCTTTATAAGTAGTGCTCAGCTGAGGGTACTGGGTGCTCAACACATGATATCCCAAATGATAGTACTTAGACACGCCGGACAGCTTGAACTGAAAGACACTGAAAAGTCTTTAGAAACAAAGCTTTTCAGCTTGTGTCTCTTTTTTTGTTCTTTTCACTTTTTTTTTAGACAGAATCTCACAGGTAGCCCAGGCTGGCCTTGAACTAAGTCTTCCTGCCTCAGCTTCCTAAGTGCTGGAATTACAAGCCTGCACCAGCACACCTGGCTCAAAGTCTTTTTTCAACCTTATCTTGTCCTTCCTACTCCCAAAGCAGGCCATAGAAACTAGAATTCCCTTTTCCCCACAGTAGGGCTTAGAAGCTGGACCCCTTCTGAGAGGTGGCCATAAAGAAACGCTGTCATGTACCTTGTCTGTTAGTAAGTAGATCATAAAATTCTCATTCTAGAAGTTGTCCTGCCCTAACCTACAAGGCAGGAATGTTACAGAGAGGACAAAGAAGAAGCCTTCTGGGTTTCCTCTCTATGGAATGAATGCCATTAGGTCCTACACGACTGTTCTTTATAGAGTCCAAGTTTGAAAATGGGAAGTTTTCCCTAGGTCTTTGGGTCTTTATTTCTGAAGACTCCTCTGTCAGGTAATATTTTAATTGAATACATCTGTTATGCTTTTATCTTGTTAACCTATCTTATCCTATAGGTATGCTGGCCAGGTGCCCTGTAAAGGGTGAAGCAAAGTATCCTACCTCTTGCCCTAGCAGCATCCCAGGTCTAGGTTGGCACACCAAATGTACCCTTATACCAGCCAAGAGACCGGCTCTATCCTTTGGGGATCTGCAGCTGGCTGTTATGAGCGGCGTGCGTGCTTCAGACATGCAACTTGCTTTGGTGACAGCGGCTGACTCTCCTCTTTCTCTCAATAACAAAATGCGATGTAGACATAAACCAAGGAAAAAGTGTGTCAAGTGAGGAGCTATTGGCAATGCACAAAGGGAGGTGTTTTCCAGTCAAGTACCAGCCTCGGTATGATGATGGCTTGCCACCTGAGTCCCAGTGAGGTAGTGTCAGCTGTCACCATATATAAAACACAAAGTTCATATACCACTGCTGAATCAGCTCTCAGACTAAGTGACCATGCAATGGAGCACACATTTCCTTATAATGACCACAAAACTAACCATGCACTTTCTGTCCCAAACACTGCTGAAATCCAGAGCCAGCATCCCAAGGGAAAGCTATGTGGCTGACACCTATTAACCTTGTTCTCACCCTAGGCATCGTCCTTCACCTTGGTAAATGCTTACAAAACACTTAAAAGCCGTTTTATCAGTGAGCATTACAGCAATGTCTGTTGGCTTTTGCCATACTCTGGGCAGTGTGGCTTAGCATTTTACACTTATTTTATTTACTCTCTGCCTCTAGGTGGGGACATAGTCCCAGAAACCCTATTAGGTAGGCTTTTTCCAGGAGGCTTGGAGACTCAGCCTGGAGCTGGGCTCTAGGACCCCATGGAAGTTCTAGTCTGAGGGGAATTGTTGCAAGAGTGGCCAGCATTTCCATCAGGCTTCTTACTCACTCGGGCCCCCTAGAGGATCACCCTGTGCCCCTACCTCCTTTTTGTTTTATGTCACCCATTTTTATTTTCTTCTGCACTAGGATAATTTGTGATGATAGAAATCTAGTTTCATTTCTGAATGTCTCCCATGGTCTTTCAGCTGTGTTCCCTTTTAGAGTGTTTGCAATGGAGCAATTTGCTATACTTAATTTTTTTTTTGAAATCTATTTTCACTGAAATTTATGGAATATCACATATTCATTTTCCCCTTGTAAATCTGTTTTCCTTTTTAAAATTAAAACTCCCTTGTTTCTAAAGAGGGCCTACAAATCACATGGAATCGCAAGACGGCAGGCTTATAGAGGGATTTAGCCATTCTGTTTGATGACTAATACCTTGGAAAAGAAGATTCTCTTTGCAAAAGAGGTGAAGCTGCAATCTGACGAGGGGCTTTAGTGTGTGGAGTTTGGAGCTTGGATTCCAGAGCCCACCCTCACAGTTTCAATGAGCAGCTTTACCTGCACCAGTTGTGGCTTTTGGAGAGCCCCTTCCCCTTGTTATGCCCAAGTTTCACCTCATATGGAGAAAACAGCATCAACCTCGAGGCTAGCTGGGAGGAGTGAGTGAGTTCCCCCATGCA
This sequence comes from Heterocephalus glaber, assembly GCF_053883595.1. Lineage (NCBI taxonomy): Eukaryota > Metazoa > Chordata > Mammalia > Rodentia > Bathyergidae > Heterocephalus > Heterocephalus glaber. The sequence goes on along the minus strand of NW_028258333.1, from coordinate 3,304,739 downwards.
AAGCACTTAAAACAGTGCTTGGTGTAAGTCAGCGCCTGCTCCGTGCATCCTGTAACTGCATGTGTGCTGATGCCTGCTAAATTTCAGTCACTTCTCTGGGTATTACTAAAAATAAACAGATGCATATGTATTAGAAATGGTGCTGACAGTTGTTATGAAGAATGATGAAGTAGGGAAAAGGAAGAGGAAAGAGGATGTAACAGAAGAGTTCTCCAGAGAAACAGAGCCAACAGCGTGTGTGTGACTGTGTGTGTGTGTGTGTGTGTGTGTGTGTGGTGAGACAGAGAGAGAGAGAGAGAGAGAGAGAGAGAGAGAGAGAGAGAGAGAGAGAGAGAGACTGCTTATTTTAAGGAATTGGCATACACAGTATGGAACTGTGGATGCTGGCAAGTCTGACATCTGTGGAGCAGGCTAGAAACTGTCAGGAGTTGATCAAAATTTGTAGGGCAGGTCAGCAGGCCAGGAACTAAAATAAAATTGTTGATTTTGTTTACAGATGTATTTGCTTTGTATAAACTGTATACATACATACATAGCTATATACATACATTTATGTATATACATATACACCCATGTATACATACATACATACTGTACACACACAAGCATACATGTGTATATATATATATATATATATATATATACACATAGAGAGAGAGAGACAGAGAGAGAGACAGAGACAGAACAGAGACAAACAAAGACAGAGAGACAGAGAGACAGAGACAGACAAAGACAGAGAGACAGACAAAGATACAGAGACAGAGAGAGAGAGAGCACCAAAACAGGTATACACACTTCACTTCAGAAGTTCGCCATACTAATAAATGTCTGGCAGCTCATGGCCACCACTCTGGGCACCTCTTGTAATTGTAGAGGCCAAGGACAACTTGCATAAATCTCATGTGTCTTGACAAATTCAGTATTAAAATATTTATACAAGTTTTCTTTTCCTGATGTATACATTTTTGGAGGGCTCTCTATAGAAAGGGGTGTTAAGAAATTGATCCATGCGATTGTGATTGTAGGAGGTGAGAAATCCGTCATCCATAGGGCAGACCAGGTCGGCTGAAAACCCAAGCAGCATTCCTATGTTGCAATCTTGAGGACAGAAAATTCCTTTTAAAAAAAATCTCAGTTTTTGCTTTTAAAGCCTTGATCTGAATGAGGCCAACTCTCATTAGTGAGGCTGATCTTTAAGCCCAACTGTGCGTCACATCTACAAGACACCTTGGCAACAACTACATGGATGTCTCACCAAACAACTGAGCACCGTGGCCCAGCCAAGTTGACAAAGAAAGTTAAGCATAGTAGGGGAGTTGTGTGCTCTCCTAGGAGAGAGAGTTGTAGTTCAGCCTCCTGACAGGTGAGCAGCCATCCCAGTAAAGTTGAAAAAGGGAGCCTAGAGCTGCCTGGTACAGAGAGCCAGAGAGAAATATGGCCTGTGCAAAAACCTCCGGATTGGAGGATCCAAATGCACAACAGCTGTCCTTTCAGGGGTCTTGCATCTTCCTGTGCTTTGACAATATTTCCACATTTTATTGTTTGACCTTCTCCATCTTTTCTCTTAAAATCTTTAGAGTTATACCTTACATCACTCAGTTGTTTAAAATATCTTTCCAAAAGTGGCATATAAAAGGAGAAAATGATGATACCCATTTATTTATGAGGTTCAGCTTCTCAGCATTGTCATGATAGCCCCAAGCACACTGCTCTTTCTTTGGTTCTGCCAAAGGAAGTTTTCTGATCCCCTGGAATCTTGGTATGGAATATCAGCTTTCTCAAGTGATAAACAAAAATCTCAACTTATATGACATTGTAGAATTGCTAAAATTGGTCGAGTCCTCATAAGTGCACAATACACACACACACACACACACACACACACACACACACTTCCTCTGTCTTCCTAAGATGGTCTTTTCTGTGGTCTTAGAGTAACCTTATGTGTTCTGAAGAGAATTCTTTCTGTTCCTTATTGCTTGGCTCAAAGTGTACCACAAATGCACAAGTGGGTTCCCAGGATAATGCTTAGGATTGGGCAAGGTATTCTTGTTTATTGTTTTTATAACCATGAATTCCGTTTGGCTTGTTTGTGAGATGTTGTAGCCCTAGGGGCTTATGGTTAGCTTTGCACACTGAAAAATTTAAAGAGTGGTAAATGACAGCCAAGACTAGTCTTATTCTGTCTGGCATGTAAACTTGCTCATTATTCTAATGAAAATGACATTTATGATTGCAGCCTTCTGTGAACTTTCAAAAGACAGTGGCAATAAAATTGCTGCCTGCATTTTAGATGGAGTCTTTAACTTTGAATTGTGTAGCAATATTCTAGGGCCAAAGAGAAAGTAAAACAAAATATTCGTTCCCTTCTAAGAGTTCAACTTTCACATTAATGTTTTATGGCCATATTGAATTAAAATCTGTAAAATTCTAAGAAACTCCCCAATGCATGGAAAAAGAATTATAGGTCAGCTCATAGAAATTTTTTTCTTTGGTTTAGGTTTGCAGCTTAATTTGGTGCCTCCAAAGGGATTGAGATGGTACTTAGTGAAGCTAATCTGAACAAACCCTGGAGCTTTTGCGATTTCCACTTGAAAAGATCAATGTTGCCTGCCTCAGTTGCCTGAAAGCTGACTTTCTCCCCAGAATCAACAGGATATGTTGAGTTTTTAAAACAGAAGCTCCTTGATATTACAGAATTAGGATGACCTCTAAAGTGTCTGCCTGGGAACTCGTTTTAGACATGTTTATGGTAGCGCCTGTGCATCAAATCATAAGTACTTGCTAATGTTGGACATCACTCAGCTGCTTTAGAATGTCTCAAAAGTAGAACCCAACTCGTCTTTGTTTTCTTTATTTTGTCAGCTTGATCCTGGCTGTCAGAGCAGCCTTTCATTTTTCAATGAGATCAATCGATCTGTCTCCAAGACATGGTGTTAGAGTTGATCCCATCAATTATGCCTGCCATGAAGTTTCCAGTTGCTCCATGATTGGCCCTAGGAGGCCACATAGCCCACATCATCCTTGGCAGAGAGCAATGCCTGTCATTGACTCCAGAGGCCTCTGGCACCCAAGGTACTTGGCATTCTGTGAAAGAAAATGTATTTTTATGCTATTTATTCTTCATAGGAGCACCCACATGATTTATCCTGAATGCTTTTGCTGAATCTTGGGATCCTGTTTTTCTTCCATGTTCTGCTTCTTAAGTGAAAGCTCATAAGTAGAGTGAGGCCTGGAAGGCTGAGTCATGGCCTCTAATTTAATATGTCTGGGAGAGTGCTACCTCTTCATTTCAACTAGCCTCACAAATCCATATTTCTTCTCTCTCTTTTCTCTTAAGTTTGACAAGAATGGCTCTCTCCAAACTCAGGCAGTGGCAAACCAACCCTCCTGAAGGAAATTATAGTGAGAATGGGAGGAGAAGTTTGACAGTTATCAGCACTCAATGTGACAAGAACATCCATCATGCCTGCATTTAGTCTCAGGGTCTGGCGAGAGGAAAAAAGCAATAAAGCAAATAAAAGTGCAGAAGTTTGCATGGCACGTCAGTAAACACAGTGGTTGTTAACCTCTGGGAGAACCCAGGGTCCAGACCCTGCCTCCCTCACCTATGGGAACCACCAGGTGCCTTCCCGGACCCAAGGATAGTGCCAAACTCTGAAACTCAAAGCATTGAACAACAACTTCCCATTCCTTTCCTTCAGCCTCAGGCAGCCACTTTCGAGTCCCTGTCTCCATGGATTTGACTCCTTTAGATACTTCCTATGAGTGGAATAATGTAGTCTTTGTGACCAGTTGCTGTCATTTAGCACGAAGTTCTCCAGGTCATCTATGTTGTAGCATGTAGCAGGATTTCTTCCTGCCTTTATAGTTCATTATGCATTTATTACACATTTTCTCTCTCTCCTTTCATCATCAATGGATCTGTGAGTTTTCTCCCTACTTGGCTCTTAAGAAAAATGTGGCAATGAGCAGGGATTTATTTATTTACTTGGACAAATGTGTTTTAAATTGTTCAGGGGACATACAACAGAGCTCAGAAGTTGCTAGTTTATAATATACCATTTAGATGTTTAACTTGGAATGGAAATGCTCCAGAAGAGAAGGGGATAAAGGCATAAGACAAACTGTAGTTTAAAATGTTCTTTGCCTAATTAAAGAAAAGAAAAAACAACAGTCCAGGGAAATGAAATGCAGAACATGTGGGCTGCATTCTTTGTGATGCTTTGGAAGCTTCCATTTCCCCAGGAGAGTGTGGAGAGCAGGATGAGAGAAACAGGCAAACAGAGGGCCCTGTGGTTCTGAGAAGACCCCGCCACTTGAAGACCAGCAGTGAACACTCAACTCCTCACCTTGCTGTCTATCATCGCCACAGACCGATTTGAATACCCTTCCTGAAATACACAAAAGTTCATGGACCCTTTGCCTATAGAATGAAATTCACTGTCTTTGTTTGAGAAGGTGGATCTCTATTCTGTGGCCTAGAATTTGTTTTCTGGTTTTATTCTCCATCTTTCATTTCATGGAGGTTGGATGGGGGAAGATTTAGCTATTTGATCTAGTTTTTTATCTATAGCTTATCAACCTTCTAGTTGTGGGATCTTGAAGTAACTTTATTTCTTGAAACTTGGTTTCTTTATGTGTAAAATAAATGACGTTGCCTGCCTTAGTCATACATATTAAATAAAATTAAATAAGATAATATTTGTTAAAAATTAACATTTATTAAATTTAAAAAGTTTCCATTATGAATCTTGTCTCTTAATTATGCCTTATCCCCATGCAATACTTGAATGATTACCAATTTCCCCAAGTCTATGAATTTGTTCAAATTCTTCACTCTCCATATAAAACACCTCTTTGTTTTTCACCCATTAAACCCTACACATTACTCAAGGCCCAGACCAGGTGCTAATTATTATGGGAAATTTTCTGGATGAATCTTAAAGGTGGCAGGTGCCTTGCCAAAGAAATGACATTGAGATGCATATAAAAGTAAATCTATTCTGCAGTGGAGTCATAATTTCTCCCTTTCTCTGCTACATGACCAAATTAATTCAGTAGAGTTTAAGGTTTATTCACTTGGTTAAATAAGATTGCTTAAATGCAAGCTTCAAAACTTCAAGTCAGGTATTCTCCCTCATGTGTGTCTGAAATTTTATCACCATCTATTTAGGTTTTTTGTTGCTTTCTTGTTTGTTTACAAAAGAAGGAGAGGGTAAAGATATGAGGGAAAAAGTTAAGTATTCCTGTATCTCCTACACTTGGGCCAACATAAGCTATCTGCACTGCTTAAATGTTCTCTCTGGAAGCGGATGTGGCTAGGAGTGGGTGTGATATTAACAGGCTTTGGCACTGCAACTCAGCAGCAGTAGTTTTTCAGTATTTATGGTTTGGATTCTTCATATAGGAAAGTCATTAAGATTAAGTTGGGATCCGAAGTATCATCTGAACAACCAAGTGTGTCTAGCTGGAGACTCTCCATTCCCATATGTACTTCCTTGTCCTCTTTCACTTATCCCTCCAGCATATCTATTCAAGGCAGGATTAATATTGACTGGTCTTCGCTCCAGGCATTGCATCAGAGGCAGTGATTATTCCCTATTGACAGTTCCTCCTAAAACCCAAGATTAGGGTCTCATTCTTCTTTCTTTTATTTTTAATGTTTTTGTCTTTTTATTTTATTTTTATTTTTTTCCCACTCAGTTTATTGGTACATTTTAGGTATAAAATACAGTTACATTCATCATTGGGATCTTGTACCTTTACATGAGTATCTTGGTTCTTATTTTTTTCCCCTTCCCCTGCCCTCCCTTCACCCCCTCCACCCTTCCCTTTTTGCAAAGACTGTGTTTCCTTTTTTTCCTTTTCTCATATTTTTTCTTTTCTCTTTTTTCCTTCCCCCTACCCCTCCCACTTCCCCTGCTCCTATGGACCTTTTCTTCCTATTACACAATATCAATTATACATTTTTTAAATTACAATATCAAGATCTAGAAGACATTACCACAGATTTTACAGAATTTAAAAGGATATAGAAAGCATATTACAAAAATCTTTTTTGAAATAAATTTGACAACTTCTAAGAAGTAACTGGGAAGACAAATTAATGAATCTAACTCTGGAGGATATATAAAATTTGAATAACATCTATTTAAAGAAAGTATATTCCTAGCTTGAAAACCTACCTATATGACAATAGCAGGCTCATATACATTTTAACTGACAAATTATATAAAACAATTAAAGCAGAAAAAAGAAGGAACACTTCTCCCTTCATTTTAGGAACTCAACATTATGCTAATCCTAAAACTGGATAAAGATAATAGAAGGAAAAAGTATGAACATAGATAGAAATTCATTTAACAAAACAAACTCTTAGAAGTCAGATTTGGCAGTATGTAGAAAGAGGTTTTGTTATAGGGATGGCAGTGTTGTTTCAGCATTGGAAGATCCACCCCCAAAATTCATCATTTTAACAGAGGAAAGGAAAAAGCCATATGATCCTGTCACTAGTTGGAGAAAAAGTATTGGACTAAATTCCACAGCTGTTCATGGTAAAAGCTATCAGGAGCCTAGAAGTAGAACAGAACCTTCTCAGCAGATTAAAGACATGTACTCCATACTTCCAGCGAGAATGCCTTATATGAATGGAGAAGATACAATGCTTTCTCCTTAAGGTGGGGAACAAGGGCAGATATGCTTACTCTTTATCTGTCCATTAAACTTTGAAACCTAGGTCCCATCAAAATAGTCTGGCAATAAAATGACACAATTAGGATAGGATTGGCAAGGTAGAAGGAAAATCTTTATATGCAGATGAAATGATCATCTACAGAGAAAATACTAAGAAATCTCTAGGAGCCCCTAGAACTTGTATTTGAATTTAGCAGGATTAGAAAACACAAGGTATATAGAAAAATTCAGGTCTATGTATACTTGCTATAAATGAAGAATTGGATATTGAAATTTAAAAGTTATGTAGGAGTACAAAGGACCTAGAAAAGTTAAAAAAAAAACAAAAACAGTGTTGGAAGATGTTTAGTACCTAATTTTAAGATTTCTTCTAAAGCTACAGTAATCAAGGCAGTGTTGGTGTAAGGAAAGACATATAGATCATTTAAATAAAACAGAGAATCTAGAAATAGAACCACACATATATGGTCCACTGAGTTTTGAAAGATTATTTAACATTAGCATTTTCTAGAATATAAGCTGAATTCAAAAGGTGAGGAAGAGATAGTGTTTTCAGCAAATGGCACTAGAACACCTGGTATCCGTATATAAAACATTAACCTCAACCCTTTTTTTCCATACATGAAAATAACTTGAAGGGATCTATGAACCTAAATATGAAAGCCTAAAAGTATAAAACTTTAAGAAGAAATTATAAGGGAAAATCTTTATGAATTCAGGGTAGGCCAGAACTACCTAGGATACAAAAGACATGATGTATAAAGGAAAAAAAATTGATAAATGAGATTCCATCAAAATTTAGAACTTTAAATGACATCATTAAAATGAAAAGTAGTCCTTAAACAGACCATATTTACAATGCATATAACCTATGAGCAGAATATATAAAGAATTCTTAGAGCTCATTAATAGACAACCCAATTAAAAAGTAGACATAAGAAGATGATAAATAGCCAGTATGGCACAAGTAATGGTGTGCAACTCTAGAATCAGAAAAATACTAATGAGTACAGTAACAAGATTGAATTATACACTCATTAGGGAGATGAAGTTAAAAGTTTTAAAAGCCTTGTCATGACTTTTTCTTTTTGTTGGATTCTCCCCCTTTGCGTTTAATTTGTCACACCCAATGGATTCATTCTTCTGGGTTTCCTGGGGTTGTGATCCTCATTGTCTTTTCCCAAGGTATTGGCTAAAATTTTTGGAGTGCCAGTTTGATATTCATGAAGTTCCTGAGGTGCTCTTTATCATGAAAGTATCTTATTTTTCCATCAATTTTGAAAGATAGTTTTTCAGGGTACATCAATCTGGGTTGGGGGCTGTTTTCCTTTAGGGCTTGAAATACATCACTCCAAGCTCTTCTTGCCTTGAGGGTTTGCATGGAGAAGTCTGCTGTGATTCTGATGGGCTTTCCTTTGTATGTGATTTGTTTCTTTTCTCTCACTGCTTGTAGAATTTTGTTCTTCTGTTGGATTTCTGGAATCCTAACTATTATATGCCTATGTGTAGATTTTTTTTTGATCAAGGCTATTTGGAGTCCTATAAGCCTCACTTATCTGTATGTCAAGTTCTTTTCCCCTCCTTGGGAAGTTTTCTGCCATCAATTCTGTGGATAGTTTTTTTATGTCATCTGCACTCTCTCCTCTTTCTTCATGGACTGCGATCAGTCTTATGTTATTCTTCTTTGCATCATCTAGCAGCTTCTGGATTGATTTCTCATGTTCCTTTTCAATTTTAAAGCAAGTTTTCTTTTCCAGGTCACTAATTGCAATCTTTTCTTCTATATCTGAAACTCTATGCTCACATTGGTTTATTCTGCTGTGCAGACTTTTGATGGAGTTTTTAATCTCCTGGAATTCTGTTTGCATCTGTTTTATGGATTCCATTTGTTTCCTATGTTGGGATTCCATCATGTTCCTCAGATTCTCTATTTTTTTTTATCTGTGTCCTCTCTAGATTTATTAATCATGTCTTGCACCATGAGCACAATCTTTGCTGTTATCTGAGTAATTATTTCTGATTTCATTTTTCCCAGATCCTCTTTTGTTTAGCAGTTCAGAGAGTCCAGGTGGTTGAGTATCAGATTGTTCCATCTCGTTTCCCTTTGGGGTTGCTGTAGGTGATCCAGAAGTCTGTTTTTGAGTGTTGTTTAAGTGTCTTCTCATTTCCATGGTGGGGGTGGGGTGGGTGTGCTTCTGGTGCCCTCATGGCTCACCTTCTCTGCCCTAGGAGCTTGGGATGGTGGCCGGGGAACTTCCTTCTGGGTGTTGGGACTGGCTCAGCTTCTCTGCCCTAGGAGCTTGGGATCTCATTATTATTTCTTGTGTTATTTCATCTTTATTGAGGTGAATGGAAACATTCATGTGGCTAGGATCTGCTGATAAGCATAAAACTACCTCTAAATTTTGTACAATTACAACTTGTAATTATTCAATGTCTAAACTTGAACTTCTGTCATTTTAAAAATTTTTTCTCATAGGAAAAGAGTCACAATAAATTTCTGGAAAAAATTGCCCTTAACACAGGTTGACTTTTCAACCTTCTACTACAGTGGTACCTCGGTTCACGAACTTGATTCCACAATTCTGGTCACAAATTGAGTTGGATAAGAACTGAACCAAATTCAATGGTTAGGTTCAATGTTTACCTCATCCTGTTTAGTTTGCCATCAGAATTGCAGAGAGAATTAAGTTTGTGAACTGAGGTACCACTGCACTTATCCTCCAAAATAAGATAAGGATCAAATAATTTAAGGATATCTTCTTCATATTTAGTAAAACAAGAAATAAAAATGAGTTTAGTGATCTATTTCTACCCTTCAAACTTTAAATGTGAGTTAAAAATCTATGGTGCCTTCCTCTGGCTGTATTTACATTTTGATGATGGGGGACATGGACCCCAAGATGGTGTTATAAGTGTGAGAACAAATGGGGATATGGATTAGTCAGCTTCTTTTTCTCTGAGACAAACTACCTGGCACACACAACTTACAGGAAGAAAAGTTTAATTTGTTTTCCAGGTCAGCCCACACCTGGTTGGCTCCAAGGCAGAGACATCATGGTGGAAGGACATGGCAGAGCAATGCTGCTTTGTTCATGGGGGCCAGGAAGCAGGGGAGGGGAGAAGTGGCAGAGCAGAATGGGTGAGCAACCAAATATAATCCCACTGTCATTCTTCCATGACACACCCAGACCTACCCAATCATGTTCTCTACCAAACTCTGGGGCAGAACCCAAGCTGATTCAGTTGAAATTTCACCCTAAACACACAGGATGGGGGATAAATGGGAGACGGAGAGGAGAAAGACTTCAGGTTGTGATGGAGCTGTGATACTTGTGAAGGAGGGTGGAAAGGGAGGACATTGGTTTAAGAAGGACCTCAGACTGGGGTGAAGCTCTCAGGTGTCTTAGCCAGCCAGTGGGGAACTTGGTTCAAAGTTCACCCATACAGGAACCTCCCCCTGGCCTGGAATGCATGCAGTGAACGGCAGCCCTATTTGCAGTTGGCCTCAGGGCTTTACTTAGTCCTAGTTTCTTCCCCCTTCACTAAATCCACTTCCTAATTCCTGTGACCTTTGGTTTGCACCTTGGTTGATTTCCACAGTCTTCATGGTGATATGATGGGAGTCATTACTAGAGAGACCTCACCAAGATTTTACCATTTTAAAAGAAGTGTATCCTGCATTATTGTAAGTTTTTGATTAACTCTAACAGCTTTGAAAATGCCTTTTTAAAAACCAGTGTCCTTAGATTTTTAATAAATAAATAAAATGATTTTCAGAGATTTTTAAAACCACCATTCCCACTGATACCACTGAGTCCTCTTCCTTTTTACCTGTTTCTTTTTTCCCTACTGGATTTTGTTTTTGTCAGTAAGGTCTTTTGGTAGCACTTTAGATTTTGATGACAGTTTTAATTGAGGACTCTTACCCTTTGGTGATTAAGTGCTCCCTTCTGGCCTCTATTGATGAGTGGCTGGCTCACAGTAAATCCTCTGTAGGTAGGAGCTGTAATTAGTAGATGTCCCTCAGTCTCAGCATCTGACATGACCTACTATGAAGTAAACATTGACTTTATAGGAGAAATACATCTACTTCTAGCCATCACACATATAAACCTGTTTGCACCTTCATAAATCTGTTTCTCCTAACGCAATGGAGGTCATGATCCTCCTTTTCTACTGAGGCTGATATCTCCCCTTGTACCCTGAATTTCATTCACAAGCCTTCTTCAGGTTCTGCTTATTGATTATCCATTTTTCATTTTATCTGCAAACTCTGCCTCAGTACTGGCTCTGTCCCATCAGAATTTAAATGAGTTCAATATTTTCTACTCATGGAAGCCTTCTCTGAACTTCACGTGGATTCTGAATCTAGCATGTGTGATGCTGGGATTAAGGGCATGTGATTACTGAACCAGTCCACTGGTTGGTTTGGCACTGCCCTAATCCAGGTATTCGGGATAAGATAAAAGGGGCAGAAGGATGTGGTTAAGGTTCCCTTCTTGCTTTTACTACTTTATGTGCACCATGTTGTTTCTTCCTTGCAATGCCTGTTTGCCATCCACCCTGCCTTGGTACTGAAACATCTACAAAGTGTGAACTAAATATACCTTTCCCCCTTTAACTTTGGTGTGTTGGGTATTTTGTCTCAGCAAGAAGAAAAGTAACTAACACAGTACCTCCTCGGCAGCACTAAATGCTTCTGGGCACCTGTTTCTTTTAAGAACATTTTCTCTATTGGTTTTATAACTCAAATTTTCCTAAATTTGCCTTTCCATCAGTTCTTTATCAAGGTGGTTTTTCAGGTTCAACCTCCTCTACCAGACCAGGAAATACTATTATTCAAAAACCTTCTTTTCTTCTACACTTCTGTTAGGTGATCTCATTACCACAGTGCCTTTAATAACCATCTTTATGCACATAGTTACCGAGGATTGATTAGACCCTCAGCTATCTTCTGGATGGAATGAAGAGAAATAAAAAGAAAGAGACAGAGACAATTTTCAAGATATAAAGGAAGGAGCAGGAGGATACCTACCTCTAATAGACTCTAATAAAATTTTGTGGTTGACCCCCTTTTATGAGCCAGTAAAGTGGAGGGGAGGGGTGACACATTTCATGGACCACCAACTATGGAAAATGGGTGGATAAGGATTAAGTTAATGAGAAACCAGATTTTCTCTACATCCAAATGCCTGTATATTGACAACTGTCCTCAGCAGATGCTGTCTTGCCTTAGGAGTGCCGGGTTATTGGCATTTTGTCCATATCCAGGGGGCACACGTCCTTCACATACTTCCCTGTTCTGAGGCAAGATAACACAGACCACAAAACTATGAGATCTGAATTACATAGCCTAGTTCCCAACACATAGCCTTTACATTTATATCTCCAGAACAGAGATCTGTTCTGAAACTGAGATTCACATTCAATTTTATAGTATATATCTTCCTCCGATATCTCAGATGTATCTCAAATTTACCACATCCCCCACAAAATTTAGGATGTTTCTCATGACTTTCGTCTCAATTGTTCATGTCTAATCAAACTGTGTCATCATCTTTTAAATATCTAAGTGAGAGACATGGAGTTCTCTGTGTCTTCCCCCACACTCAACCTTTCATATCTAGTCATACTGTATGATTTGTTGAATCTATCAACTATCTAGCTCTTTTTTCTCCCTGACTGCAACCATCCTACTCCAAACCAACAAAATTTCTTTCTTAAACTCCTTCTCTGAATTACTAATTTGAATACAACACACTGTCTTGCCTATCTTCAATCCACTCATTAAAACACAAGGCAGAGTGATATTTACAGATGTCATATCTGATTATGATAACCTGTAGGCTGAATTAGGTCTCCTATTAAATGTATACATAACATTATATAAATCTGCTCTCTAAAATCCAACACATCTATATATACATATTCCAGGTGTATCTATTACATATGACAGCTGTTGGAACAGAGCCCAAATAGGTCCTCATTATCATGTTTAGACAGCACATTTGGAAGTTGAAAGATATTTGGTTGTTTTTTGAGGTGTAATCAGAAAGCATTTGGTAGTTTTTGAAAGAGAAAATGCCTGAATAATTCTATAAATAGGTCTTCAGATTACAGCTAGTATATAACTTATCATCTGGATTCCAGTGTGAAATTCTTGATATTTTTTTCCTATAGCTTGATGGTCAAAGTATGGCAAAGTTTTGCTAAAGACCCTTAGATTTGGAATTATGCTTGTTTTCTTTATCATTGTGGTAGATTAAAATGTTTATCCCCAATCCTTCACTATTTTTTATAAATTATGCAGACTGACTACAAAATTTTTGTAGTGCCTCTCAACATGGACACAACTTACTTTCCCACTGCATTGTTCTTTGGTGTTGGATGTGTGCCTTGTATTATCTATCTAATGAAATGTGACATGAATCGATAGGTTACATACACTGATGTCAACACGTCTTTTGTGTGCTTTTGCCACTTACCATGAGACAAACATCTTCTAGGTTTCCACTTGTCTCTAGATAAGAAGAGATGAATGCCACAAACCTGAATTTGGTCTGGAGTTTGAAACCAAGCTCAGCTGACACACACCTGAAATTCAGCCATTGCCACCAACCTGGAGAGATGTAAAGGATAAAAACTTAATGTTATTTACGTTTATTATTTTAAGCCACTGAATTTGGATGTGTTTTGTTATAAAAGGTTATTAGAGAAATAGCTAATATAACCACACATTGAGCAGACAGCAATGTTCTTCTAACACACTTTAATTCTGACAAGTTACTTTCAGAAGTTGGTACTGACTTTAATTTTGCATACATTCATCTAGACTGTAGCCCTTCGGAAGAAAGAGACAATATCATTTGCGGGGTGAGTGTGTTAGTCAGTTTTCCATCACTATAAAAAAAGGAAATGTCCAGTTTGGCTTATAATTTGGGAGGTTCTGATGCATGACTGACTGGCCCCTAGGTTTGGACCTGTGACAAACGAGTGTGTCCTAGTGGGCTTGTGTGGTGGGGCAGAGCCACTCATTTCATAGCCAGGGCAGCAGGGAGCGCAAAAGGGGCTGAGATTCCACTATCACATTCAAAGGAAGGCCCCCAAAGACCAAAGGCCTCCCGCTGTGTCCTTCCTCTCCAAAGGCCTTCTGCATCCTGATAATGCCACCCCTGAAACCAAGCCTTTAATGCACGGGTCTTTGGGAGACACTCAACATGCAAATTATAGCAGCAAAGTCACAATAAATGTGGAGTATCAAGTCAAGATACAAAAAAGTGTTTTAACAGCAAAGCATTAAGTTATCCTATTTTATTTTATTTTTTTTGGTACCAGGGATCGAACTTGGGTCCTTGTGCTTGCGCAGCAGGAAATGAAACCACTGAGCTAAATCCCCAGCCCTCCTAATTTATTTTATTTTATGACTGGTAATTACCAGTGATTTCTTTACCTCCTCTGCAGTTGCAATCTCAGTAACTCATTGAACTGAGAAAGTTAGAACTCTTTTGATATGAAATCTCAAAGGGCTCTTCAGATCTGATAAGGTCTCATTCTCTAATTAATTAGATCTCATTCCCTGTAAAACATTAGTACTCAATGAGAAAATAACATTGCAAATTTCTTTTCTGTTTATTATGCTTGTTAGCTGAAAATAGATCACTTTCTGTTCTGATTCATAATTATTTGCCAAATTCCTCTTTACCTGTTGGAGACAAATGGGCATGTTTCTTGATTGAATCCCTAGCTGAAAATGGAATAGTAAGAAATGAGAATTTTAAAGCTTCATCTATATCAAGAAAAAAGGAATAATGTAGAAAATTATCTATTTTAGAAAAATGTGCTTTATTACCAAGTTGGGTTTTGTTTTTCTAGAAGTATTGCTCTATTTCCTGTTTCATACTAGCCTTTTAGGCATGGAAACATTTATGAAGTTAAAATTAAAGAGAATACACGAAAAGAACTTTGGTATGTCCACACAAGAGACAATAAACAGGAAATTATCTGTTATAATACAAGATGGTGGTGGAATGGGATGGATTTAGCGTAAGAGTTGAAGCCATACTTTACATATATGTTTATTATATATATTATTTTCTATATTTAAATCATATGAATGTAGTCCTTTATAACTATGTCATTTAATATGAAATATTTAGGATTTAGGCAGAAAGTAATTTCAGTTGATGATGTAGATTTTGTTACCATTACATGAATTACATAATTTTACATATTTAACATAATAGCTCATTCTTTATGTTAATACCCATTATCTGAATAATAATATCTAGGTGAGGTGACATCTTGACCCTCAAGGGCACATCTAATGTATGCCTGTTTTGACATCGCTGTTTATAGCTATTGCTTCAATGAAGGTGATGTATAGATAAAGTTTTGGTGCCATGCTGTTGTTACTGGGGAGAAATAGCAAGAAAATAGAAGATTTGCATATTTGATTTCATGGTAAACAACTGGCTCGTCGCTAATTTTATAGGGGGAAGGAACACTGATATAAATTCTAGTTGCAAGTCTATATTCTAGGATATCAATCATTCACATCACCGTTAAACAGGTTATTTCCTAGTAGATTAAGATAATCTCAGTTCATACCAATTTTTACCATTTTGTAAAAGCAAAATTTGAGGAAGTCCAATTTTGGTAAATCTCCTAAAATAGAAATTTTAATTTTAATGGGCAATCAGAAGCATACATATTTATTCAATTTCTCATTCTTAACATTTTAAAACTGTGTTTTGAACACCTAGATTTATGTACACGTGGGGCAGTGAAGCGGATTAGGGGGTGGTTGTCTCCAGGAAAGATGCAGTGAAAATAATTAGCTAATGTATGGAAAGTGCTCTATGTGTTAACTGCCAGTGATGGACTATCAGCTGAAGTTATAAGAACTACTCTTTCACAAGTATTTTGCTGCCTCTGGCATGCTGTCTTTTATTTATTTCTTAGCATCTTAAGAATCTTTCTCCTTCCCCATTCAATTAATTTTGTCATTTCTTTGGAGATGTGCTTGCATGAAATTTATTTCTTAATGACTTAGTAGATTAACTGGGAAGAACAGAGTTTATTGCTTTTCCTTGAATAGATAGAAATTGAGGTCAGCCATGGCAGCCGGTGTGCCTCTGTGCCATATGAACTCTGGAGACTATTCTTAGACCTAACATCACAGTTGCTGGAGAAGCAAGAGGGCTCTCATCACTACTCCCCTGGATGTGCAGCGTGTACCCAGCCAAAGTGGAAACATAGCTGGAAGGCCTGCCTCCCCTGCCAGTGCCGTGGCCCTCCTTTCAATTACAGAGTTAGAGGTGACTTTTCAATTTTAGGAAGCTAATTGAATATAGCCTTGTGAGGTATAAGACTTGAGATGCTCCAGGGGAAGCTCTACAGTTCCGTTGGGATTTTATAATCAACACTCTCGGATAGCCCCAGTGCATTTTCCAGGGTGGCAGCAGAGAAAAGGGAATTTAGTGAGGGTTTGTTGCTGTCTATGAGATTTCTGCTTTTGGTCAACGCTAAAGTTGGTCTAGATGAACACTATGGATTCTACTTGTTGGTAGAATTGATGATAATATTGATATTGAAGAGGATGTTGCTTGTACATAGGAGCCCAGAGCAGTACACTAGGCACTTGAGACGCCAAAACAAAATATCGTAACCTGGATGTCATAAGCGACATACATTTAATTCCTCCTGTTCTGGAGGCTTGGAAGTCTGATATCAGGGTACCAGAATGGTTGTCTTTGGGAGGCTTCCCTTTTCTGGCTTGCAGACTGCTGACTTTTTTTTTCCATTTAGTTTATTGGTATGTTTTAGGTATACAATACAGTTACATTCATCATTGGGATCTTGTACGTTTACATGACTTATCTTCAATCTTATTTTCTCCCCCATTCCCCTGCCCTCCCTTCATGCCTCCACCCTTCCCTATTTACAAAGACTTTGTTTTCATTTTTTCCTTTTCTCATATTTTTTCTTTCCCCTTCTTTTCTTTCCCCTACCCCTTCCACTTCTTTAGATGTTTTCTTCACAACATCAATTATACATTTTGATCCTTAAACAACTAGGATAAGAAGTTCCATTTGACCCAGCTATTCCCCTGCTGGGTATCTTCCCAAAAGAATTAAAAGAATCATACCAGAGTTATATACGCTCACTCATGTTCATAGCAGCACAGTTTGTAATAGCTAAAACTTGGAAACAGCCCAATTGCCCATCAACTGGAGAAAAAGAATATGTTTTTTTTTTTTTATAAAATGGAGTAATAGCCATAAAAAAAGAGAAACTAGAGACATTTATAGCTAACTGGATACACCTTGAGGCCATCCTCATACAGACTGCTGCTGACTTTGCATGGTAATCCCATGTGGCTGAAAAAAAAGAGCTACCTAGATCTCTGGTCTTTTTATAAGTGTGCTAATACTGTTCTTTGTGATTCTTGTGATTCTACTCTCATGAGAAAATTATTCAGTGGAAGACCTCATCTCCAAACATCATCCCATTGTGTAGGGTTTCAACCTACAAATTTTGGGAGAAGAGAAACTTTCAGTCCATTAAAGGCTGTAAAAACAATAAACTTTTCAAAGTGGGCTTTATAAAGAAACATGCATACACCTTTTATAAGTGTTAACTGTATAAAAATGGAAATAGGAATTCAATAATGGAGTCTTCTAGTAAAAGTCTATAATGGCTCAAATGTATTTGATCTCAGTTGTTTTAAATATACAATTTTGAACAAGACAATTTTAATGGCTCACTCGGGTTGGCTAAACTTTCAACAGGTTCCTTCTTGAATATAGGTCTGACCTGCCTTTTCTGTTAGGGCATTTGTTTCAGAAAATTAGCAATTGTAAATCATTTTTCTGTCTCTTTGATGTGTAAATGTTCTCTCAGACCCTTACTAATTTTGCAGCCAAGAAAAATCTTTCCCAAGAAGCTAGAAACCAATTTAGAAATGTAAAAGTTACATAAGATGGCACTGCTAAGTGTCCATCTCCCCTCTCTGGCAGGGTAGTTGTCTAATTTCAATGGCTACCAGTTAGTGAATATAGGTGGCAGAGTCACAGAGAAAAACATTTGCAAATCCAGATATAACTCAACGTGCTCAACATATTCAATGCTCAGCCTCACTCTCAATATCTTCAAGTATTCTTTCACTGGCTCACCACTGCACTTAAAAACCCTACTACCTTTTGTTCTGTTCCAGTGGAGTTGAGCTCAATACCTCTCCTTTATTCTAATAACTTGAATGAACGTTTTCTTGCCTGTTTAAGTTTTTCTTGTACAGTTTTTCCATTGCCGGTCTACATATTCTGGAATTGAAGTAACAGTGTCCATAGTGGTTAAAAAAAAAGATACAGGACAGATAAAGAAGGCAAAGGAAACATTTAGGAGATTGTAGGCATTATATATTTACAACACTGGAAGAGGGAGACAGTCACTTTTCAAACTTAATTCCAGACAGGAAATAAGCTGAAGTTCAGTACCCAGTGTAGAAGAACTCATAGAGGATATAGAATTGTTTGCAATTGTAGGTAATATATTTCCTCATTTTGTTAAATTTCTTCAGAAAACATTACATATTAGAAGATGATTTCAAAGGGAGAATTGCTAAAGGTTTAAAATCTCTTGTCACATTGTGCTTTGTGACAGAATATTCTTTGTATGGAAATAGCTGTCACAATATGTTTGATATAAAACATTACATTCAGAAGAGTGGAATATAGATATTGTATGAAATAGGACTAAAAACCATGGCTGAATAACTGTAGTGAATGCCACAAAGTAAGTTAATTAACTTCTTAGGACCACTTCAAGATATTGGTTGAAAAACAGTTTCTAAATAATCATTTTCTGTGAGTTTAGTGTAGCTATTTGATTTATTCTATTATGAATAATGTAGAAGAAAATATCTAATAATGTTTGCCTTTTTATTTTCACAAATTTTTATTAGCCAACTCTATGATTCATTGGAATAAGTTTTAAGGGAAGCAGAAACAATAAAAACTGTAGTTCCTCTCCTTAAGCCATTTGCAGCTTAATGGCAGGAAAAAACATCCAAACAAGCAATTTAGTGCCATGGAAGAAATAATCTAGGAGCCTTTGGGGCCAATTTAGATTATAGCAGTCCACTGTGCCCTCACTGCTATGCCCAGAAACAACCCAACTCCCTCACAGATGATCATAAAGCTGTTCCATTGTAGCTTCATACATTCATTCATTTAGTAAATATCTATTGAGCCTCTATTGTGTTCTGGGCTTGTTTGAGATGTTGGGTACAGTGGAGACCAAAAAAGACAAGCTCTCTTGATATCTAGTAAGGAAAATGAATGAGCAAATATAAAACAGATTTATAAAATGTAAGGCAACTTAGGGAAAACAAGAGTAATGAAGGATGACAGGAAGGGACAAAGCTTCAGACAGGATGATTGTGGCCAGTCTCTTTGGCAAGGGAATGGGAGAACGTGAGGGATGAAGTCAGGCAAAGACTGGAGGGCGAGTACAATACCCAACCCAGGAGCAGCGTGGCATTTTGTAGGAACAGCAAGAAGACCAAGGAGATGGAGAACAAAGGGGACAAAGGAAAAGAAGGAGAAAGCAGGGCAGAGCTACAGTCTAGGGCCCCCATCATTTGGGCCTTGGAGGTGAGAAAAGAGTTTTGAATTTTATTCCAAATATAATGGTGGAGCTTGGATAATTTAGAGTAAACCAAGTAACATTTTCCAAAGATGACTCTGGCGCGGGAGGTATCTGAGCAATTGGGCAGAAGGTGTCATAGATGATGGTGACTTGGATTAGCATTCCTTAACCCTAGCACTGTTGGCATTTGGAAGATAATTCTTTGCCGTGGGATAATTTTTCCTGCGCCTTCTAAGCCGCTTAGCAGCTTCAGTGGCCTTTACTCTTGATGCCAATAGCATCTCCACAGTTTGAACAATAAAAACATGTCTCCAGACATGCCAGATATCCACTGAAAGCTGAAGTCTGACTGAGTTGAGAACAAGTGGCCTTGACTAAGATGGCAACAGTAAAGGAGGTGAGAGAGGGTGGAAGACGGAGCTAACTGAATTTGTCAGTCAGTTGAATGTGGGTATAATGGACATGAAAGAGTCAAGATGATTCCCAGGTTCTTTAGGTGAGGGACTCTTTGCAGCTGAGAAAAACACCGAGGGACCTGGTAGCTGAGACTCAGTGCTAATTGTGAGCAACAACTCCTTCCTAGAAGCAGAGGGTGGGCAGCACTTCCTCATGTCCAGCTCAACATCATCTCCAGGACTCAGCCCAGCTACCTCCTATAGCCTGTATCTGCTCTGTGCTTTCAGCCCCATGGCTTTTAGCACCACTTTTTTTCATCTTTTCCCTTCCTTGACTTTTTTATTTAGTTGTATTTGGTATGTTTATTGGCATTCGAGGAAGCATATTAGACTCCCAGGATATGAATTTGATTCTTATTCCAAGACAGTATCTTTTGGTGTTTTCCCCTTTGATGTCAGGACTAAGTACAAAAACCAAGAAAATTTTGACTCTGCTTTCCATCCTCAAGCTCTGGCTCTGTTAGCCATGTACAGCAGTAGAAAACAAAAAATCAGATGCAAGCTAAGTTGGCAGAGTCACAGAAAAAGACACAGTGTAGATTTTATCACATCAAGGAAAGATCTTTTCAGAGATTTTCAATAAGGTAAAAACCTGGGCCAGTGGTGGTGAACCTAAGGCACATGTGCTGCAGCCCTGGCTGCTGGGTATCATTGAAAGCTCTAAAAGGTTTGCCATCACAGGCATAGGCCATGATAAAAAGATGGGTGACACCCATGATTGGGTATTCTTAGTTAATAAGGAGCAATGGACAATTTTGATTTGTAATAGCAATAGCAGTAGATTAGCCGGCCACTCACTTCTAAAGGTACTCAGATTCTGTGCTTGGATCTCAACTTAGTTCTATAGAATGGCAGGCTGAATCTGTAGCTGGGAAGCACATTTCTTTGTACATTTCAGAGATGACTCTGATGGAGGTGTAGGGAGTTTGCTGGGAACAGCAGAATACGGTGACAATTTATATTATTGTGATTTTGCACCAGGTAAGAAATGGATCAACATCACTGAGTTGTACAAATGGCTCAGGGTGGTGTCATGCTCAACTTCTCCGGTACCTTTTCTATCTATTTCTTCTCCTGTTCAAAGTTCAGTGAATCATGAAGCAAACTGACACGTGCTGAGTCAATTAGTGTCCAGTTGCCTCCCCAAACCTAAAAAAGTCACTTGTGGATTTTAGATATCGAAATAATTTTATTATTGCAGAAGGCAGAAAAATATAACCAAGCATTTTAGCTATAGTTTCAGCTATTACAATGCAGTTGCAGAGTGGCACATTTAATCTTTTTCTACAGGAATTTATATTAACTGTTTTTCACTCAGCTTATTGTCTAGGAGAAATAATACTATTAAAATATTTAAGATTTAAATAATACTACTTAAATTTTATTAAACTAATAACATGTATTAAATATCTGATGTATGTTGCTTCTGTTAATTTTTGCAACATTATGGAGTAAGTTTCATTTTTGTCTGTTTTCAGATGAGGACACTAAGATTTAGAAAATTGAAGTAATTTTCAAGGTCACATGATAGGTTTACAGAGAGCCAAGATTCAAACCTTTATTCACAGAAACCAGAAACACTTTAGACACCTGTTGCTTTATTTTCTGTGTAATCTGTATAATTTACTCATGCATATGGTGAGACTACCAAAAGGAATAGAAAGGGAGAGAGACTTCTACTGGTACATGGGGTGTTGCATGAAGAAAAGGAAAGATTCAGCAATATTGGAGGTTATCTTGATGAAATGAATTAATTCTGATACCATTTATAGAGAAAGGATGTGTGCACAGAATAGGTGGATGCATTGAGTATAAACATTTATGCAACTGAAATTGGTTTTTCCTGAATATTTTGATTTTGTGCATCGAAATAGCATAGAGTGTACATAGCATTTTAGTCTTCACTAAAAGAAGCAAAGTTTAAAAATTTTAGGGAGTTTTATATCTTCAGTATATTCAACAAAGAATCTGATTTCTATGGAAATGACATTTTTCAGGAAGTTATATTTTTGACCTATGCTCATCCAAACTCAAATTTTTCCATATTGGTTTCATGTTCTTGCTAAGGTGTCCATATTTCTCCCTAAAGCACTAGATAGTTATGCTCTTCACTGATTGATGTCTTGCCTTTTATCAACAAGACAAAGTGGAAGACAAGACTGATTAGATTGGAGCCAAGTTCATTCTTGAACTAGCTTGGGCTCAGTGAGATATAAACCTTCAGTAAAAAACAACATTCTGTATTCTGTTAGTTTACTCACTTTGGAGACATGCATTGCCAATACCTGCATGAAGTGCGTTTGAACACATATGAAACTATTTTGACAATTTAAGATAAAATCAAACATCTATGTATAGAAATTTTTATGTAACTTTTTTTCAAAATGATGTTAAACATGGGAAATACTTTTACTAAACTCTAACTTTCTTTAGTTAGGAATTTTCTGGTGCTTTTCCTTACAGCCTCCCTCCACTATTCAAAACAAACATGCTTGTGTGTGGGTTGATGTGTACAAAAACACACAAATAGGAATATTTTTCTTCAATTTCCTGGTGATCTAGTTATTCTTAAAGCCCTACGAAGACCAATACTGCATCATTTTCTCTTGTCCCTCCATTACATTTTAGCTTTCTGCGTTTTTGACTTGAAGATGATTTGTATGTAGTTCTTCTGGTGTTCTTCCATGGGTTTTAAATCATTTTGTATTTATATGTACATGCTTGCTCTTAACTCTCTCACTGGACTATGTTATATTCAGGATGTGTTTCCATCTTGATTTTTGCATAGTTAGCACCTCCTCAGATTCACTACATGTGGGTAAGCTGCCTAATAAGACTGTTACTATTGTTCACCTGTCCTTTAGCCCTTCAAAGGGGTTGAAGAGAGAGCAGGGGAATGGGGAAGAAAATAAGAACCAAGATACATCATGTAAAGGTACAAATTCCCAATGATGAATGTCATCATATTGTACACCTAAAATGTACCAGTTAACTTAATGAATTAAAAAAAACCCTAAGAGTAATTTCAGCATATATCCTTCCTTGGTTGGATGACTCAGCTGTTCCAGTTTTGCAGGGAGTCTCGGATATGCCTCCTTAACAAGAATTAAATTTCAGTTTCCCTTTGACTTATCTCCTATCCTTCCCCATAATTATATTTATGCAGAACACAGTTAACTTCCAGGAGTTACTCTGCAGTGTCTTTGAGCCTCGGAATGGTAGGCCCAGAAGAAAAGGAGGAATACTGACGGAATAATGCTGAAGGACATCAGAGGCAGGGGTGGTGAGCTATGCGGGACACAGAGAGAGTCATAGAAAGTCCACTGAATCCCAGACTCTGAGATCCATTGATGTTACACCCCAAAGTCAGCTGACATTTCCTAGCAGGGTCAGTCTTCAGAAATTCTAGTTTTCCTCAGAATGTAGTGCTTTATTTCGTTACTTTTGATTACCATGCAGGGTAGATATATCTGGACTTCTAGGAATATTCAGAAGTCAGTAGAGCAATTATTTTCAAAATGCTCAATTAATGTTAGAAGTATACACCAAATCAAAATTCCAAGTGGCCTTACGTAGTACCTATGTCCTAGGAGCCTGACCATGAGAAAAAAACCCCCAAACAAACAGAAATAAGGAATCATTTTACCACCTCATCATGATATCCAGCCTCAAGAAATTTTTTTTCCAGAATGTGTTAGTGTTGGGGATCATTATTATAATGGTCTTCTATTTATTCTTTGACAATTTCTTCTGTCTTTTAATCTCTGCAGCTACATTTGTGTCTGGACCAAAATGCTCTTTTCTCTTTCTGCTAATCATTTTCCCTGATGCTTAATTCATCCCTGCCTCTGCCAGTGCTTAATTCATGCCTAGATCTGTTCATGGCTCTATTGTATGCACTGCTCCCATGGGTTCATTCTTCAAGAGATTGCCTTGCTTGCTGTAGTTTGGCTGATGAATGTATTCCAAAGTCTATGTGTTAAAGGTGTGGCTCCCAGGATGGGAATTTGGGAGCTGGTGAAGTCTTTAAAAAGCTGGACCTAGTGAGAGATACTTAGGTTCTTGGGTTCCCCTCAAAGGGGATTATGGAGACCCAATCTCTTTCCCTTAGCCTGTTTGCTTTCTGGTCACAAGGTAAGCAATTTTACTATGCCACGTGTTCCTATCTCTTTATAAGTTGATTATATCAGGTATTTTGTGACAGTGATAAAACTATACTAACACACACACACAATATGAAGGAGTGGGTGATCTTTGCCATTACTATATTTACGATGATGGGGCAAAGCTTTTGGAATTGGCTTACAAGAGGAGTTTGGAAAAGTCTAGAGGATTGAGGTAGAGAGAGCCTAGAATCTTCTAAATTGAACTGAATGAACAATTCTTGTAGGGGCTCAGAAGACAAGAATGCTGGTAGAAATACAGACAATAAAGATGTTGCTGATGAGTTTTCAAATGGGAATGAAGATTCTGTGGGGAATAAGGCCTCAGCCCCCTTTGTTGTGCAGTGGCAAAGATTTGCTTGCATTTTGTCAATGCCCTGATACTTTGTGGAAGGCCAAGCTTAAAGAGGAAGGACTGATTTATCTTCAAGATAAATAGCAAGGTAGTATAGCATCCTGGCTGTGACATGAGTATTACTAGCTGCTTTTTGCCAATTCACAGTGGGAATGAGGGGTAAAAAGGAGCAGAGTAGAAAGATTTGGAAAATTTGCAGCTTGGCCAGAAAAAGCACACATGCAAAGGTGCAACCAAAGAGGGTATGGTTGCCAACATGGATAAAAAGAAGAGAGTGCTTTGCACTGGGCCAACAAGAAAGATGCTTCCAGAATATTTCGGAAATCTGAAAACTGTAGTGATCATAGGCTCTGAGATATAAAAATGCTAACTTGTTTCAAAAAGTTGAGCACTTGCACAGGAGCTCACAGCTGAGTTTGTCCTTTCCATGGCAGAATCTTTTTGGAAAAGAGCTGTCTGCACACTCAGGATCCCCACCTTTCTGTGTTCAGCTGGTACAGCACTGAGAAGCCACTACAGGCATGGATCCAGTGGTGCTCTAGTTGGCAGCACACCTGGGCGCTGTCCATGGGATGCTGGGTTTTCTGGTATGAGAATTCAAGAGTTGTGGTATCATGGCAACTTCCCCTGAAATTGCAAAGTAGATTCTGAGACACCAAGTAGAGTGTGGCAGGATTTGGGTCCCTGCCAGCAGCATCCCATATGCCAGTGTATAAAACTGTGTAAATGAATCTGAAACTGCAATAGAAATGAAATCTCAGGAACTCAGAATGTTTTCCATGGAAAGCTGATTGCAGGGTGCAAAACCCACCTAAGAAAAGGGTTGTGTAGGCTTTGGTGAGCAGAGCCACAGGGGTGGAGCTGCCCAAGGCCTAGAGAGTTTGCATCCTGCCACAGTGTGCACTTGCTACTGGACATGGAGGTTTCAGATTAAATGCTTACCCTGCTGGTAAGCATTTTACTTGGCTTTGGGCTGATTTGCCCTTACTATTTTCTTGTTTTCTCCCTTTTCAAATAGGTCTGCTTAACCTGTGCCTGTCTCACCACTGTATTTTGTAGTATGTTACTTTTACAGGTACTCACAGCTGAGTTCACTTTAAGTCTCTGAGGAGACATTGGGATTGGGCTTTTGAGCAATAGAGGAATTGTTAAGATTTCAGGATCCATGGAGATGGACTACATGCATTTTGCAGTGTGAGATGAGCATAAACTTCGAGAACCATGGCAGAGGTCTATGGTTTGGATGTGGGCCATCATCCAAGGACACATGTGTTGCAGGGTTTCTCCCTAGCGGGCACAACAGATGGTAGAATCTTTAGATGGGGTATAGTGGGAAGTATTTAGGTTCTTGGGGGCTTGCCTTAAAAACTCTAGCACTTTTCTCTTTGCTTGTGGCCATGTGGTGAGTGATTTTTCTTTGCCAAGTGCTCTCGTTATGATGGACTGCCTCACCCAGACCCAAAACAACTGAGTTAATTGATCCTGGACTGGAACTGAACAAAACATGAGCCAGATTATAAGTTAATTATTATAGATATTTTGTTATAGCGACAGAAAGCTAAATAACGCTTGCTCATACCATCCATGTTTGCAGTCCTCCTCTATCTTTCTGGTACCACTGTATTCTTCATAGAAATTTGCATCCCCTAGCTCACTATATAATTCAACTACTTATTTTTTGTATTGCATTGTCTATTTGCCCCAATAGAGGCTAATGACAGAGATTTTTCCTATGGTTTTTATCATTTGTATTTATATGTTTACTCTATCACACCTGGAATGTGGTAGCTATGGAAAGCTGAACAGATGAACAAATATTTTGCTTTCTCAGCTATTTATGGCTTGGTCTGGGGTTCAGCTCACCGACCGAGGGTCTTAGCATATGACTTCTGTCTCTTGCTCCCTCTGGAAATAACCTTCAGAGGGGAAAAAATCATAATTGCTGGATGCTACCTTTCACTGAGTGAAAACCTGGATGCATTCAGGGTTCTACGGCCATAGACCTGGTGGATTAGAAATGTACTTATACACATTAAGGAATAATTTTATTTTACTTTTATAGCTTTATGTTTGCAGTACACAATGATTACTTTCCATGTGGGGAATGAGCATATGCACATAACACATCATAATTCTTTTTTTTCTCTTCCCTCCACTCCTTACTCTCTCCACTCATCTCTTAGTTTCCTTCCTTTTTGAAAAAAATATTTTCTATTATTTATGTTTTATTTTTCTCTTTAGTTATATTTTGGGTTTCTCATGTGATATTTAAACTCTTGTGTTTGATTTATTTCACTTAACATTATTTTTCCAAGGTGCATCCATTTTCCTACAAGTGACTCAAATTTATCCTGTGTTATGAGAGAGAAGTATTCCATTGTGTATAAATGCCACATTTTCTTTATTCATTTATCTGTTGATGGACATATAGGCTAGGCTGCTTCTAAGATTTAACTATTGTAAGTTGTGTTGCTATAAACATGGGCATGCATGTTTCACTGTAAATGATATCTTTACATTTTTGGGAAGATACCTACAAGGGGAATATCTCGGTCAAATGGAATTTCTAGTTAATTTTTTGAGCAATCTCTACCCTGATTTGGTTCACATTCCCACCAAAAATGTAGAATAGCTCTTTTTTTTTTCATGTAGCCTCTTAAGCATATGATCCAATTTTTTTGATTCTTGGTACTATTTCTTGTGAAACTGGGGTAGTGTTCATAAAGTCCTTGCCTGTGCTTATGTCATCAAGAGTTTTACCTATTTTATCTTCTAGTATATTTAGTGTTTCTGTTCCAATCTCCAAATCTGTGATCCATTTTTATTTTACTTTAGTACTGTACAAGGTGAAACATGTAGATCTAGATTCAGTCTTTTGCTTTCATCTTCTGGATAGCCAGTTTTCCCAGCACCATTTTTTAAAGAAGCTATCTTTCCTCCAGCATATGTTTTTGTCCCCTTTGTCAAAGATCAGGTTGTGAATCTGGGGTTTTTTTATGCATCCTCTATTCTGTTTCATTTATCCTCATGTCCATTTTCATGCTATTACGATGCTGTTTTTACCACTGGAGCTTTGTACTGTAACTTGAAGTCCAAAACTGTCAGCCTCCTTCTTTACTCTTGTTGCTCAGGATTGCTTTTGCTATTGTGGGTCTCTACTGGTTCTATACAAATTTTAGGATTCTTTTCTCTGGTTCTGTGAGAAATGCTATTGATAATTTAATTGAGATTGCATTAAATTTGTATATGTATTAGTTTTTGGAAGTATGGGCATTTTGACAATATTGTTTTTGCCTTTCCAGAAACAGGAGATATCGCTCAAGTTTCTGATGTCCTCTTCAGTCTCCTTTTGCAGAGTACTGTAGTTTTCATTGTAGAGGTCTTTTACTTTCTTGGTTAGTTTAATTCCTAAGTACTTAATTATTCTTGATGCTGTTGTAAATGGTATTGTTCTTCTAATTTCTTTCTCAGTGGGTTCACTATTGTTGTACAAGGATACTATTAATTTTTGCGCATTGATTTTGGGTCCTGTTACACTATAGAATTTGATTATTAATTCTACAAGTGTTTTGGTAGAATTTTTTGAATCTTTTATGTAGAGGATCATGTCACCTGCAAATAGTGATAGTTTGACTTTCCACTTTCCTACTCATATACTATTTATGTATTTTTCTTGCCTTATTGCTCAGTTTAATCTTTGAAGTTCTATATTGAACAGGAGTGATGATAGTGGACATCTTTCTTGTGTTATTCCTGATTTTAGAGGGAAAGCTTTCAGCTTTTCCCTAGTTAATATGATGTTGGGCATTGGTTGGCCATAAATAGCTTTTATCAGATTGAGATAAGGCCCTCCTATACTTATTTTCTTCAGGGTTTTAATCATGAAAGAAAGTTGGATTTTGTCAAAGGCCTTTTCTATAGCTAATGATATAATCATGGGGTTTTTGTCCTTGCTTCTGTATATATAATTCTTCCCATATTTGGGACCAAATATTGACATTTTCTGCCATTACTTCTGTAAACAGTTTTTATATTTGTACTGTCTTCTGATGTTTCTCTGTTTCCAATTAATGTTGTGTTAGTCCTCTTGTCATCTAGAGACTGTTGGATACTTTGTTCAAGTTCTCTTATTGTTTTCAAGATATCTTTATGTTGTAATTGCTTACCAAAATCAGTTCTATCTTCTAGTCCCAACAGGCATTCATTCCGTCATCACATTGGTCAATTCTCTGCCTATACTTTTTTTTTTTAATTTCCAGTGAAGATTCCAGTTTCAACAGTGATTCTCCATTTTATTTTATTTTTTGATACCGGGGATTGAACTCAGGACCTTGCACCTGCCAGGCAGGCAGCAGAACCACCGAGCTAAATCCCTGGCCTGACCCTGCCTATGCTTTTAATAGAATTTTAAATTCTATTTGGTACCTTTTTATGGACTCTAGTTCCTTGCTAAACCGGTCATTTATGTTTGGTATTGTTATGTTTAGCTTATCCAGTTTTTCATTAGTGTCTTCTGTAAACTTGATGATTGTTTTGCTTATTAAGTCCATTATCTGTTTAGTTATATCTTCTTTGAGCTCACAAACCATGCTAGTTATTTTTTTAAAAAAAAAAAACTCTTCTTTTTTGATTTAAATAATTTAGCTGTATAGATTTTGATTGCGTTGGGGATATTTTTAGGCATTTTGGTGCCATTTCTTCTCATGCTTCTACTATTGTTGTTTATGCTGAGGTTTGCATGCTGTTATAGTGGAGAGATTTTTTTTTACTAGTATAGAGATTGCTTTACTTAGTGGCTGCAATTCATTCATGCACTCTAAGCATGGCTTTGCCTCTTTTTCAAGATCCAGCCACTTTTATTAATTTGAGTAGGGAGGATACACTATAATTCGCCCAACACCCAGTTCTCTGGAATGAACTGCAACGACACAACAACAACACAGATATTTTCACTCAGAGAAAATCTATTAATCACAACAACTCTGCCACGCTGTCAATGGCAACTAAATCAGGAGCAATAATGGGGTCAAGGACAAACTGGATATTGACATCTTATGAGAACCAATAATATATGACTCTTAACTGTAGAAAAGAGAATTATATACTGAAGAATTATAAACTAAATTAATTATATACTAAAGAAAATCATACACTATAATTATAGTGTGAACACTAAGACAAACCAAATATTGGCAAATAGTAAAATCGAATAAAACCTGCAACTATGCCTCCATTAATAATGGAGAAGAATTGAACAATAATAACATAGAGTTAACTAATGATTCATAAAGTTTAATTGTTATACTAATAATGATAGAAGAAGTGGGGAATGGAAGACTGAAAGAGGGAAAAATTTAAAAATTAAGCAATGGAAGATAAAAAAAGAAGAGAGAAAAGTGAGATGAAGGACTCTATTAAGGATAAAAATAAATTAATAGAATTAGATAAAAGTAATGAAAAAGAGGAAATATTCTAAGAATGAGAAGAAAAAAGAAAAAATAAGTATAAAAACAAAAAATTGAAAGGAAAAAATAAACAAAAAGGGTAAAAACTGCAAACCCCAAAACACCAATGAAAAAGAAAGAGGAAAAAAGAAAAATAAAACAAAAAAATTCCTCTGTAATTTTGAATTAGTGGTTTCTTTCCAGGATCTGAAGTTCTGAAATTCAGCAGTCATGATTTTCTCTGCCTAATTTTATATCCTCTGGGTTTGTGAGGAGCCCTCCTGTTTCAGAAGGCCCTCTGTCTGTCCACTCCAGGCCGTGGCAAGTGTCCAACCCAAGGCACATCTGTGCTCATGTTGCTGTATGGGGAAAGTACTCAGACATTTGTTATGTGCTGGATTTGGCAGCAGGGTGAGAGTTCAAGCCAGCTTTGGTACTCAATGCCAGCACTATCAGATCCAGCCACCTCTTAAAACCACACAGGCAAGGCCTGGTTTCTTACCATGGAGGATGTGACCTGTGTCCTTCCTGGCCTGAGTTTAAACTTCTCAAGAAGTGTATTTCTAGCCTGTACTAGCTCTACAACTGTTTCTCACCAGTCATTGTGTGAAGGTAATACTGAGAGCCCTGAAGTGAAGTTGTTTTGTTGTTGCTCTGAGGCTCAGCCTTAGAAAATAAATCCCTTCCACAAACAGCTGATTAAGCACTCTGGCAATGTGGCAGATGCTGCAGATGCTGCCCTGGATTTCTACTCCAACTGTCACCTGGCTTCTGGAATTTGTCACATTCGTCATATATCCTCAGTGTTGATCTTGCAGTTTACCATAGCTGTGGGTTTTTTTGTTTTTGTTTTTGTTTTTTTGCAACTAGTGCCACTGGCCTGGTCCATTGTTTTTATCCCTGCAGTTTGTGTCCCTGGGGATTTGTTTACCTTGTGTCTTGGAGACAGATTTCTCTCCTTGGGAGCTGGTGTGAGCTTTCAGACTGCTGGGTTCTTTTCCCTGCATGTGCTCCATTTCTTCAGCTTTCTGTAGTTTCTAGTTTTCTTGTCATTTCCTTCCCAACTCCTTGAGATCTACTTTTTTTCTTTTCAGCAAATTGTTATTTTCCAAGTGTCTGGATTCTAGGTCTCAGAGAGGCTGTATTTTGTGGCTGATAGCTGTTCTGCTATTTTGGTTCTCCCAGGAATCATTTTTAAACTCACATTTCTTATGAGACTTTGTTTTTGTTTTTTGAATAATAGAATTCTTTCCTATTTGATGTGGTCAGTATTGCAAATATTTTACCTTATTCCATTAAGAGATTTATCATATATGAACCTGTTAAACTCACAAGTGCAACTCTATGTATAAATATAGCATGCAGATCAACAGAACAGATTTATGGATCACCCACTCTGTTCTAGGATTTGTACAAGATGGTAGCGTTCCAAGACAAAGAGGATCAAAATTGTTTATATCAGTCAAATACTGGAAAATCTTAGGTATTAATATGCCTATACATCCACACAGGGCAAATAAATTTATATATGTAAGTATAAATATAAGTGTATAAATGTGTGGGTATATGTGCAATGTAATAAAATGCTATTTGTTTGTTTTCCTACCTACTGACATATTATTCATAGGTAACAACTTCTGGTTGTTTTAAGTATGGAAAGCATAGTATGTCAACTCTTTTATTGCAAAGGAAAATAATTTAGGAAATATGTTATGAATTGCTTTCAGCAAAATCCTTGTCTTGGAAAGGAAATTTAGGGTTACATATTACTTTAAGTCAGTGTTCTCCTCATTTAAAATGATATCTTGAAAATTTAGTCACATAAATGATTTTTTACAATTCAGAAAAAAATTACCAGTTTTCTGTCCCATGGCATTAATAACCCATGTCATCAGTAGGCTGCACTTCTGAATCCCAGTGTGTGAGATGGCACATGCCACAAGGACTTAAAATGATTGCTAACATGTTCTTTCTGAGCTTCCTACTCTTCTACGTTGTTGGTGAAGTCTGCTTCAG
The DNA here is from genome assembly GCF_053883595.1 of Heterocephalus glaber. Taxonomy (NCBI): domain Eukaryota; kingdom Metazoa; phylum Chordata; class Mammalia; order Rodentia; family Bathyergidae; genus Heterocephalus; species Heterocephalus glaber. The sequence goes on along the minus strand of NW_028258333.1, from coordinate 3,272,959 downwards.
GTTTTTTCAATTTCTAGCCATACAATTTTATATAATTATAAACACTGCCTACATTTGTATTACTATGACATGATATCTCAAGCTTGAGGACAAGATGCATTTATATTGGCCTGTTAACATTATTATTGAAAATAAAAGCAGATCTAATATGATTCTTCTTATAGACAAGGAAATAACTCCTTCCTCCATTAATTCCACTTTATGCTCTGAACCAGATTGATTCAGTTTCTTTTTCATTTCCCAGAAATCCTGTGCAGTTCTGTAGGACTGTTTAGCCATTATGAGAGCAATAAATACAGAAAACACTGTGGAGGCCTTTTGAAAGTTTATTTTCTGCATTCCTTGCTAAGTGAATTGCCTAAAATGCATGTTAGCTAAGTATCTTATGATATGATCTTCTGTGTAGAACTCAATGAGGATAAGAGGGATTCTCATGCCCTAACTGCCCTCTGGTATAGCTTGCAAGTGCTTTGCTGTGAGGCTTTTGTGAATGTGGGGGAGATGGGAAGTGAGGTCCACAAGCAGGGTACATTCCATATCATGGGCCTTGTAAACCTTAAAACCTAGGACTTCTGCCTCTATGGTAACTCAGGAATACTGAGACCCTTTGGGATTTAGAAGGTAGACCAACAGATAAGGTTTTGTGTTGTGGGCCAGGTACTTTAAAAGTTACACCATCCTCAATGTAATCATTCATGGTAGATAATATTACCTATGAGTAGTTTACATATATGTCTTTATTACATGTGGTTGAAGGGAGTAATCCAGGAAAATATCTAGGATCAGAAGCTTTAATCAGGTGGAAAGCAAGCATGAAGTTCATGAGACAGACTGTTGCAGTATGTCTGAAGTACATCAAAACATTCTGCATACCTGATGTGAGAGAGTGACAGAAAACAAAGTCAAAGAATATGAGAGGTCAGAAAACAGATTTGTAAATGAGAAGTACTTGGTTCTTTACCCCCAATAAATGCTTATTTTGAAAGATTTCTATTGATACTATGTTGCAAATTGACTACAGGAAAAAGGATGGAAGAAGTTAAATAGGAGGCTATTGAAGTAAACCAGGTTAGAAACTATGGTAGCTTGGATGAAATGGGTAGTAAGATGTGAAAAATGGTAAAACTCTGCGTATATATTTAAGCTCTCTTAAAGAGCAATTTCAGACAGAATGAACCTAGGGTATGGAGGTAAAAACTTATTCATTATAGAATGAACTGTTTATTGGCCAGTGTAAAGAAAGAATGAGTGTTAATAACTATGGGAAGACTGCAGGAAGGAGCTTTGGAAATATATTAGAAGTCAAGTTTAGAGTGTTAATTTTTATGTTTCATAAGTATCCTATTAAAGATATGAGGGAGATAATTATGTGTGTTTGAGAAACTGGAGATATAAAGATAAATTTAGAAAACATCAGCCTACAGATAATTTTAAGTAAAGCTATAGAGATGAACAAGATCAACAAGAAAATAAAATGGAAGAGGTCTATCTCAGAAAAAAAAACCTCTAGGAAACCCTTACATTTAAAATCGAGAATTAGGAAAGGTAGCAAAGGAAACTGAGAAAGACATGAGGAACAGAAAACGATAATTAGGTGTCTTAGAAGGCATAAGAAAATACTTGGAGGACATGGTGATCAGATCTGTGAAATATGGCAGACAGGCGAAGGTGGTAAGGGTCCAGCAATGGCTGTTAGATTCAACAAAATGGTGATAATTTGGTGGCTGTAATAGTCACTTTCTCATTTCTGGGGCAAAATATTTGACTATGAAAACCTAAAGGAGGCGAAGTTCATTCTGGCTCACAGTTTCTGGTACTTAGTCCATGGCGAGCTGGCTCTAGGACAGAAACAGCAAGGCAGAAGAGTATGGTGGAGGAAAGCTATTCACAGCATGGGAGCAAGGAAGCAGAGAGAGGAAATGGACGAATTCATGGGCACATACACCCTACCAAGGTGAATAATGGGGAGAGAAAACCCAAACATACCAATAAGCAGTGCTGTTGAATCAAGTCAAGTCTCAAAAAAAAGATCAGGAACAGATGTTTTACTGCTGAATTCTATGAAACATTTAAAGGAAAAACTAATACAAATTCTTCTTAAATAATTCTCAGAAATGGAGAGAAATTTTCTCTTCTCTGAATCCAGAATTATTGTTATATCAAAGCCAGATAATAACATAAGAAAAAAGAATACGATAAGATAATATCCCTGATGAATATAAAAGTAAAAATCTTCAACAGTACATGATTAAACATATGAAACATTCAATAGGTTAATTACCACAGTAAAGTGGGATTCATTGTAGAAATGCAAGGATGATTCAACATAATCAAATCACTATCATATCTGTCACATCCACAGTAAAGGACCAAGTCCATTAGATCATCTCAATATATGCAGAAAAGGCATTTGGTAAGATTTAATATCCCTTAGTGGTAAATGTAGAATGAATTAGGTATTAAGAATTTACCTCAATGTAATAAAAGCCATTTCTAATAAGCCAAATCTAACACCATTGTGAATGAGACAAAGCTGAACAAATTGTCTCTCAGATCTGGAACAAGGTAAAGACTCCCACTTTCCCACTTTTGTTCAACATAATTCTGGAAGTTATAGCCAGATCAGTTCGGGAAGAGAAAGAAAGAGCCTTTAAATTAGAAAAGAAACTTCAGTATTTATACATGTGTGTCCTATTTATTTTACTTAAGAGTATGGCCTCAACGTGTATCCCTTTAGCTATAAATGTCTCTAGTTTCTCATTTTTCATCATTGAATAGTATTCCATTTTATAAAAGAACTCCACATCTTCTTTATCCAGTCACCAGTCAATGGGTACACATGTGTAAATACCAAATAGTTTCTCTGGTGTGAAAGTGTAAATGAGGATCAAAATGTATAGTAGATAATGTGAAATAGGAAGAAAAAGCCCAAAGGGGAAGGGGAAGGGGAAGTGGAAGGTGTAGGGAAAAGGAAAGAAGAGAAAGGAAAAAAATATGAGAAAAGGAAAAAAAATGGAAAGAAAGTCTTTCTAAATAGTGAAGGGTAGAGGGGTTCAAGGGAGGGCAGGGGAATGGAGAAAAAAATTAGAATCAAGATATATCATGTAAAGATTCCCAATGATGAATGTCACCTTACTGTATACCTAAAATGTACCAATAAACTTAATGAATTAAAAAAAAAGAAAACAGATTCCTTCTGTTCCCAGATGACATAATCTTACACATAGAAAACCCCAGAGATTGCATCAAAATACTGTTAGAACTGATAAATGAATTTGGCAATTAGTAGGATGTGAAATCAGTGTGCAAAAATCAGTAGCATTGCTATTTGTCAATAGCATATTTCCTGAAATGGAAATCAGGAAAGAAATACCATTTATAGTTGCTATAAACCTCTAGGAAAAATTTTAATTAAACAGCTGAAATATTTCTACTACCAGAGACCCCTGGAGTAGGTTCCAATCTCCTGATCAGTCTACAATGCAAGATTAAAAGAAAAACTCAAAGATAAAATTAAAGAGACAGAGAAATGGGAAGCCAGGATGATCAATGCTCATGCAAGCAAGGCTGAAAAGCAAAGGTGCTGAACACCCAGAGCTGTCAATATTTATTGGTGACATCATAGTTAGATTGAGGTAATGGGGCTATGTGAATGGGCTATGTGTAGTTGCTAAGGATATGTTGTTAATGCAGGCAATGCTTGTAAAGGAAGAGACAAAAATTCTTGAATTAGGAACAGAGCAGACAAAATATAGGTTGTGATTAATAATTAACCTTGTCTTTTTAGTAAAGAAGATTTTAACTCTGGGAACAGAATTTGGGTAAGAGTTGCTCTGACCTCTGCAGGAAGGCTTTGGCCAGACTCACTTCTCTAAACAAGCCAGTGTGGGGTTAATGCTTTACAGCCTGCACTGCTTACAGCCTGCTTTGGGCATAGTCAATGGGATGATCCCTCATATTGTACAAAGAAAATTACAAAATATTGATGAAATAAATTTAATAAAACATAAAAATTGGAAAGATAGCCCATGTTCATGCATTGGAAGCATCAATATTGCTAAAATGTTCACACTACATTAAGCAATGTATGCGTTTAATTCAGTCCTTATCAAAATATACCAATGATGTTGTTCACATAACTAGAGAAAAACGACTAGAATACATATGGAGCCAAAAAAAATCCCAAATAGTCAAAGACATTTTGAACAGAAAGAACAAAGCCAGAACAATTACACTACTGACTTCAAAACATGTTACAAAGCTGTAGCATACAAAACAATATGGTATTTAAATAAAAAATAAACACACATAGTGATATCACAGAATAGAAAGCTTACAAATCAACCCATGCATCTATAGACAACTATATTTCAAGTTCCAAGAACATGCAGTGAATAGAGGACAGTCTTTTAAATAAATGTTGCTGGGAAAATTAGACATTCACATACAAAAGAAGGAAGCTAGGCCACTGTCTCTCACCAGTTATAAAAATCAGTACTAAACTGATTTTACATTGTAAATTTCAATGTAAAACCTAAGACTGTGAAATTCCTAGAAGAAAACATAGTGCAAACATTTTAAGACATTAGAGTAGGGAAAGCACATTTTGAGAAGACCCCAATAGCACAGGAAATAAACACAAACAAGTGGAGAAGTAAGATGATATGAATTAAAACCATCTGCACAACAAAGGAAACAGTTGAATACAGAAATGACCAATAGAACAGGAGAAAATATCTGCAAACTATACTTTTGACAATGGGTAAAAATTATTTCTTGGCACTTATAGCACTTGAAAACTTAAATAAAGTTGACATATCACAATTAATGATCACAGTGTATTAAGTTACATTTAGCAGGAAGAGTTTCTGGTGTACTATTCCACAGTAGCATCACTGTAGATAACAATAACGGATTGTACATTTCGGAAACTAGAAGGATGTATTTTGAATGTTCATGATAGAGATATGACAAATACTTCAGGACGTAGATATGCTTAATGTAACTTAATTATATAATGTGATTGTTAATTATGCCTTGTCAACTTGACTTGAATAGGAACCTCCTGGCAAATTAGTAAAATTCTGGGTAGGTCTGTGGATGATTGACATGTAGTCCAGCAAACAGGTGGAAAGACTCACCCCATTTGTGTATGGAATTAACAAATAGGGTTGTAACCTGAGTAGAATAAAAAGGGAAAGAAGGAAAAGTTCCCCTTTTCAGAATAGCTCCAGTCTTCACAATTGGCTTTAGATTTTTCATCTTTAGTTTATTTAGCCTGCAGCACAGACTCCTACCAGCAATTCCCCAGTGAATTTGCAAGCCTTTTATGTCGCTCGTTCTGTGGCTTTCATCTTTCCAACTACTGGATACTCCATTTTTCAAGTCCGTGGAATGCTGTTAGGTACTCTTCTGCCTCCGATCCCGTAAGTAAGCCTTCCTAATAAATATCCTTGCATAATACTACAAATATTTTCCACTGGTACTGTTCCTCAAGAGAACCATACGTAATACACACAATATATCATATTGCAAGACGTCATATTTTATTATATATATTTATGTACCATTTAAAATAAATTCATTAAGAAATGCAAAAAGAGATAGTGATTGTTATGCAACATAACAGAAGTTAGGTACATAACACGATGATATCATGAGAGTAAGTGCTTGAGGTGGGGCTAAAGCAATTGAGAGACTAGGTTGCTTGAAGGATATCCAGTGTTGGTTTTGAATTATGATAAGAAGGTAAAGAGTGGTAAAGAGTGGACAGTGACAAGAAGACAAACTCTTATAGGAAAAGAGACTTGGGAGGTTACTGCAACAAGAGGCCAAGTATCTGATTAGATTGTTCAACTCTGGGAATTTTGAGGGAAAGAGAGGGAGGGTGTTCTAGAAATGATGATAAGGAACGAAAGGAGACAGTCACTGTGACTCCAGACACCACCTTACACAAGGAGTTGGAAACCAAACGGCCACTCTTGGAGGGGACACTCACAAGGAGGCAGAGTTCAGTCAAATTAACAAAGTGATGGGAAGATGTTGAGGCTTAGGGATAGGATTAGTGATTGAGGCACATAAAAGAAAAGCCTCAAGAGATGTGGTCAGAAAGGCAGTTTATAGAGTCAATGAGGATTAACACTGAAGGATTGAAGAATGAGTGTGAAGGTATGGATCTCTTGGTGACTGGAATGAATACAGAGAAAGCACACAGGTTAGTTCAGTTGGTCAAAGGTGCATCATGAGGGATAGTATGGAAGGACTTAAAGAGGGTACAGTTTGACAGAGGTTGAAAAGAAGCAACCACAAGTGGTGTATCTTTTGTGCTCCTGGACTTAGCTCAGTTGTGGGCCACAGGACTGCCCTTCCTCCAAGCTTCTCTCTAAATCCTTCATGATTCTTTCCACATAATAAAGATTTAACATATATTGTTGAAAGAGTTAGAAGAGCCAAGACTGGGAATGAAATAATAAAATTCAAGCTAATTGCAGGGATTAATCACAAAAGTTACTGTTCACTTGCACTGGGATATTAACCAATAGTCTCGTTTTTCACACAGGCAATGGAGACAGGGTTATCATACCATTTATATTTCAAGTCATGAAAGAAAAGGACAGACATAAATTTTTATGCTAAAGAACAATGGAACAGAAGTTTGAGGTTTCTGTAACTGAGGTACATTTTTATGAGCTGTACATTTTTTTTTTCATTGGGGAGTTCATTTTTTCTTTCTTTCTTTTTGCTCTTAACATAACAAAGTCAAGAGCAACAGTTGTAGAAGAAAGAGCTCCAGTCTCCATCAGGACAGACTCTGGAAAAAGGGGACTGTTTCAATAAGGAAGGGCAAATTTTGACAATACACACATTTCTATACCTCTGAACACCCTGTGACACTCAGTAAAGTGAATGTTTCAGTGTTTGAAATTTTTGTCGATGAAAGGAGTTTTTTTTTTTTTTCCACATCTTCTTAGAAGCTAGCAGATTTCCTGTAATTTTTTTCAGGATTTTAGTTGCCTTTGCAATGAATTTCTAAGAGTAGAGCATCTTCTAACAGAATGTTTCTCTTTGTTTCCCTGAGTCAGAAAGAAATGGTTTTATGCAAAGATCGACTCTCTTTTAGTTAAGGATGGTAGATGTTAAAAGTCTTGAAAAAGGTTGAGGGATTTACATAATCTAGTTAGCACTTTACCTTTCTGGATGAAAACATAAAATTTATCTGTTTTATATATAAAATATATATATATAGCCAGAAAATAATTTTATAAAATATTTTATATAATCTTACCATGACATGAAATTATGGGATCGTATCAGGAAAAGTTTTGGATTTGGGATTTTTGGATTAGGGATGTTCAACTTGTGTGTTTGTGTGTGTGTGTGTGTGTGTGAGCACATGCATGCATTAGTATATGTGTCCATCTATCTATATATTATATATATATATATTCAAAACATTAGGGACTTTGAAAATCTTGCCATTGTTTTTCTTGCACTAATGCTACCCAATTAAAGGGTTCTACTTAAAGTAATGAAGAGAAATTTGACCTGGAAAGCTTAAACCAACTGGATTCTAGTTGCAGCTTTTCAGAGACCTTAAGAAAGGAAGCAGGGGCCAGGGATTTATCTCAGTGGTTTCATCACCTGCTGCGCAAGCGCAAGGATCCAAGTTCGATCCCAGGTACCAAAAACAAAAAACAAACAGAAAGGAAACAGTAAGAGTGCTTCATCCTTTCCAAGTATTATGCCACTAATATTAGCTATTCCTTGGAATTGATTTATATTACTAACTACTAAGAAATATGGTGAAAATGATACATATGGAAAAAGGGATTTTTGAGGCAAGAGGCTAGCATTTTGCTCTCCTAGAAGCCTTCTACTTGAGGGCTGAAGTTTCCCTGGGCAAATGCGTGCAACACTGAAGAGTGATCTAAGGGATTCTATCCACCACGCTTCTCCAGCTCTTGAAATCCCGTAGACACCTGATTCCTTTTGGTTGCTGTGCTGGGAGCTGACCATGTTAACTTGGCCTGATAGAAACTGTAACTCTCTGTGTTCTCCTTCTTGTAACTTCTGAAATTTCCTCAAGAAAAAATCTAGCAAGGAAGAATATAGCATGTAAGATTCGGTAGGAAAGATTCTGAGTTCTTGAACCACCTTTTATTTAAACTTGCCAATTACTAGTAGTGCTTACACTATAGCCAACACTATCCTATGTGATCTATGAGATATTAAGGAATGTTAAGAAATGAGTTCTCCGTGATCTTTCTACCTATTTGGTATGAAAAGATGAAATAGCAATATATAGTAAAATATTAATTGTAAAGCTGTATATGTATGTATCAAAGGGGTAAAATAGCTCTTCTACTACACTCTCAAATACCACCCATCATTTATTTCTCATCAATCATATGTGGGAGGAAACATTTTAGAGATGCTGATACTGAACCTTAGAGGTGTTAGAGAACCTTCTAGACCTCAGTCAGGTAGTAAATAGTAAGACAGAGAGGGTGAAGAAATATGAATGAGTCTAAATTCATACTTTTTTCCACTAGCAATAAAATTACTAGTAAAATTTCAGGAGCAAAATAGTATTTCTCAGTGGTAATACTCATGAACTCCATAGGCTATTGCTGACAACTCAAGAATTCCATCCAGTGGAAGTTATTATTCAAGATACTTAATTTTCAGATGATTAAATTAAGAGATTCTTATGACTTTCTACCATCAGTAACTAGTTCTTCAGTTTTTCAGATGATTAACAAGATACTAGCAAGTCTCAATTGAATTCCAAAACATTTACATGCTTCAGATTGTATGCACAACACTGAGAGCTTGGAATGCTTCCAAGAATTCAGAGTTATAACTTTCCTTGTATTCACTGAGTTTCCTCTGTAGAGAGGTTGATTGAGCTCCAAGACCTGAGTGACTTCAAGGCTTTACCAAAGGTGCAAACCTCAAGATAAAAACATAGATTGAGAGATCAGATGAGTGTAGTGTGCTGAGCAATGACTGAGAGAACCTTGAAAAACTTGGATTATTCTGATTTGTAGTGAACAATGATACCATATGTATTGTCTATGAGAAAAACTAGGGAATTTAGCAACATGTCCCTGAAGTACTCCTTTTGGATTTCCAAGACTCTTGCCAAATCAAGGGGACATTGTTAGCATGCCCAGACCAAATTGTCTGCATGAGTATTATCTGAAGGACCCTGGAAACTGGACAAACTAGTGTTATCTGGAGAAGCGGCCTTCCTGCCTGAGTGCTACATCAGGAGTTCCTTGGAGTGCAGTATAATTAAATACAGTAAAATAAATATACAATGAAAGCAAGCAAGCTGGTGATGTCATTTTTACATACTCTATAAAAATCCCTCCCTGCAATAGCTGGAGAAACAGTACTGTGGAGTGCTATTGTCCAGCTGTCCATCCCTGGATATTGTGGCAAATATCTGTCCACCCATTCGTCACTGGGCCTCCTGAGGGTGTTATCACTGAGTATGCTCTCCCTGTGGATTTTCCAAGTGGAGCTTTTGAAGAGTACATACTTTTGGTGGACCTTCTCAGTAATGCTATGGGCTCCAATGTGCTTCATGCAGACACTTCCCTGTTACTCTCAGTTAACCTTGTCCTCCCATGAGCATGTGTTGGTAAGCCTTTATACAGCTTATTTCTCACAAGGAGAGTCTGGATCTTGGCAACCTACTCCACTTCCCCAGCACAAGTGGGCTGTGTAGGGGACACTGTAAGACACAATTACAGCTAAGGATTTGTTTGATGTGAGACCTACCCAATTTCACCACTAGCAACATGGCCACATTCCTAGGTTAATAAAATCCAAGGAAGTTTTCTGCATATGTAACAAAGATATGTATACTTTTAATGCCTTACTACTAGGATTAGCTATGGTTTTCCAGAGGAACAGGATTATAGAAAATGTATGTGCAATTATGCAGGGGGATCATAGGTAGGGGTACAGGATCAGAAGTGGAAGAGGCCACAATGGCCACCTGTGAGCCAGAGGATTTAGTAACTTCTCAGCCTGAGAATATGGAAATATGGAAACTAAAGGACAAGCAGGATCAAGGATGCAGAACCAGTCCAAGGTTTAAGTCCTTGAAGTTCACTGTAGAGTTACTGAGGTAAGTCTCTGTTAGAAGGCTGAAGAAACTGGAGGCTTGAAGACTGGCATCCAAAGACAATGGCAGCAAAGAGTGCACCCACTGAAGGAGACTGCAGTTCTTGGAAATGGGCATTCTGCTTCCTTCTTTCTCTTTCTTGTTCCATCCAGGCACCCATCCTTTTGGATGGTGCCACCCACAACCACTGTGGGTCATTTTCCCTTGGTTTGCTTGTCTACAGACACACCCAGAATGGCATCTTATTACTGTCTTAGGCATTTCTTACTCCACTCAAGTTGACTTGTCACAATTATTGGTTGCACTACTAATTGTAATGTATGTGTAAGGTACATCATGGTTCACAATAAGTAGTGATTCTTATTATGAGAAAACTTTTTCTACAAGTAATTTAAAGTTTATTGGACATTTACTAGGTGCTAATAGCTGTAGAAATACATCTCTCATAACTTGACCTTGAAACTCTTCAATTCTCTGAAAGGTTAATTGCTCCAGGTGAAGCAATATGGTATCTCCAGAGGTCCAGGATACTAAGATTCTTGTTGCCTCTACCTACTGCATACAGAGGAATTACAAGTACACACGTTCAGTTTTAGAACAGAACTTGATCTGCATAGTGTTTGTTCTTTCTTCATTATCTCATATTTGAATAATTTGTACCTTTGAGGCAGTTTAATGCTATTCCAATTATTTCATAATTGGTGTTTTCTGTCAAGAATTGGACACTCCATTTTCACCATAGCATCCTACATTCCCATTGTAACTCTAACTGAAATGTAATCATTAACTACTTAATTATGATTTATAAAATCATACCATACTTCTTTAAGAAATAAGCAGTATTAAATACTGTAATTATGAGAAAAGTGAAATTATTTCAGAAAATTATACAGAAAGCCCAGCATATTAAATCCATTACTATCACAAATTATACTTTAATTAATTGCAGCTTAATATAATTTAATTTTCTTAATTTCTCTTCCAGATTTGAAAGCTACAGTTTGCTTTTTTTTTTTTAAATACTTTTATTGGTACATTGTAGGTATACAACACAATTACATTTCTCATTGGGAATTGTACCTTTACATAATGCATCTTGGTTCTTATTTTTTCCCCGTTCCTAGCCCTCCCTTCACCCCCTCCACCCTTCCCTATTTACAAAGACTTTATTTCCATTTTTTCCATGTCTCATCATTTTTCCTTTCCCTTCTTTCCTTTCCCCTGCCCCTCCCACTACCCCACCCCTTTGAACCTTTTCTTCCTATTTTGCATTATCGATTATTCATTCTAATCATTGGTACATTTTAGGTATACAATATAATGACATTCATCACTGGAAATTTGCACCTTTACATAGTCTCTCTTGGTTCTTATTTTTCACCCTTGCCCAGCCCTCCAGCCTCCAGTCCTCCCTATTTAAAAAGATTTTGTTCCTATTTTTCCATTTTCTCATATTAATCCCATTCCCTTCTATCCTTTCCCCTAGCCCTCCCACTTCTTTCCCCTTTGCCCCTTTTCTTCCTATTTCACATTACCTATTATACATTTTAGTCCTTATTTACACTTTCAGTTTCTCACACCAGAGAAACTATTCAGTATTTATTCATGTGTGTCCTATTGATTTCACTTAAGAGTATTGCCTCAATGTGCATCCATTAAGCTATAAATGTCTCTAATTTCTCATTTTTTATAGCTGAGTAGTACTCCATTTTATAAAAAAACCCCACATTTTCTTTATCCAGTCTCCAGTTGATGGACATTTGGCCTGTTTCCAAGTTTTAGCTATTACAAACTGTGGTGCTATGAACATGGGCACACATATATCACTGTGGTATGATTCTTTTAATTCTTTGGGGAAGGTCCCCAGCAGTGGAATAGCAAGGTCAAATGGGACTTCCAGTCCTAGTTCTTTGAGGTATCTCCATACTGATTTCCACAGTGGTTGCACCGTTCTACACTCCCACCAGTAGTGGAGAAGTGTTCCTCTTTCCCCACAGCCCCACCAGCATTGGTTATTGGTTGATTTCATGATAGCAGCCATTCTTTCTGGAGTGAGGTGGAATCTCAGTGTTGTTTTCATTTGCATCTCTCGAATGACCAGTGATGTTGAACATTTTTTCATGTATTTATTTGCTATTTCTACTTCTTTGTCTGAGAAATGTCTGTTCATTTCAGAGGCCCATTTTCAGATTGGGGCTTTAAATTTGGGAGGTCTGATCTTTTTGAGTTCTTTATATATTGGAGATAGTAGACCTTTGTCTGAGGAAGAGCAGGTGAAGATTTTTTCCCATATTGTGGGTTGTCTCTTCACACTGTTGGTGGTTTCTCTTGCTGTGCAGAAGCTTTTTAATAAGAAGAGATCCCACTTGTTGATTGTTTGTGCTAGTTCATGGGCAACTGAGGCTTTGTTCATAAAATCTTTTCCTACACCGATGTTTTCAAGAGTTCTACCTAACCTCTGTTCCAACTGGTTCAGAGTTTCTATTTTAATATTTAGATCTTTAATCCATTTTGATTTTAGTTTAATGCATGGTGAGAGATATAGGTCTAGTTTTAATCTTTGTCAAGTTGAAGCCCAATTTTTCCAGCACCATTTATTAAAGAGGCTATCTTTCCTCCAGTGAGCGTGTTTGCCTCCTTTATTGAAGACGAGATGGCTGAGTGTGTCTGGCATTATTTCTGTATCTACTAATCTGTTCCACTGGTCCTCAGGTCTGTTTCTTTGCCAGTACCATACTGTTTTTTCTCACAGTAGCTTTGTAGTATAGTTGCAGGTTGGGGATTGTGATACCCCCTGCCATGTCTCTGTTACCTAGAATTGCTTTTGCTATTCTGGGTCTCCTCTTGCTCCAAATGAATTTTTGGATTGTTTTCTCAAGGTCTATGAAGTATGCTGCTGGGATTTCAATTGGAATTGCATTAAGTCTATACAGCGGTTTTGGAAGTATGGCCATTTTCACTATATTAATCCTTCCTACCCAGGACTAGGGGGTGTCTGTCATTTTTCTGATATCATCTTCAATCTCTCTTTTCAGAGTGCCATAGTTTTCTGGGAAGAGGTCTTTGATTTCTTTTGTTAGGTTGATTCCTACATATTTCAGTTTTTTGGATGCTATTGTGAAAGGAATTATTTGCCCTATTTCTCTCTCAGTGAGTCTGTTATTGATGTAGAGGAAAGCTATTGATTTTTGTGTGTTGACCTTGTAACCAGCTACTTGACTGAATTTGGTGATTAAGTCTAGAAGACTTTTGGTGGAATTCTTGGGGTCTTCTATATAGAGTATCATGTCATCTGCAAATAATGACAATTTGACTTCTTCATTACCTATCTTTATTCTTTTTATTTCTTTCTCTTGTCTAATTGCTGTGGCTATTGTTTCCAGAACTATATTGCACAAGAGTGGTGATAGTGGACATCCTTGTCTTATTCCTGATTTGAGTGTGAAGGATTTCAGTTTTTGACCACTTAGTATGATATTGGCTGTTGGTTTTTCATAGATGGTTTCTGTCAGTTTGCGGTAGAGACCATCTATTCCAATTTTTTGTAGGGTTTTTATCATCAATCCATGTTGGATTTTGTCAAATGCTTTTTGTGTGTCTATGGAGATAATCATATGGTTTTTGTCCTTGGCTCTATTGATATAGTGTATTACATTGATTGATTTGTGTATATTGAACTATCCCTGCATCCCTGGGATGAATCCCACTTGATCAGGGTGTATGATCTTCTTGATGATCTTCTGCATTCCCTTTGCCATTATCTTATTAAGGATTTTTGCATCTATGTTCATTAGTGAGATTGGCCTATAGTTCTCTTTTTTGGTTTGGTCTTTCTCTGTTTTGGGGATCAAGGTGATGCTTGCTGCCAGGAATGAATTTGGGAGTATTGCTTCCCTTTCAATTTCATTGAAGCATTTAAATAGTAGTGGCAGCAGTTCCTCTCTAAATGTCTTGTAGAATTCAGCAGTGAAGCCATCAGGGCCCGGGCTTTTCTTAGTTGATAAGTTTTGAATTTCATTTTCAATTTCATTGGTTGATATTGGGTTGTTCAGAATTTTTATGTCTTCTTCATTCAACTTTGGTAATTCATATGTATGTAGGAATGTGTCCATTTCTTCTGTGTTGTCCATCTTATTGGCGTATAGGTTCTGGAAGTAGGTACTGATGATCCTCTGGATTTCTGCTGGATCTGTTGTAATTTCATGCTTTTCATTTGTGATTGCATGGATTTGTGCCTTTTCTTTCCTTTTTCTGATTAGGTTGGCTAAGGGTTTGTCAATTTTGTTGATTCTTTTGAAGAACCAACTCTTGGCTTCATTGATTTTTTGTATCATTCTCTTAGTCTCCATTGCCTTGATTTCTCCTCTGATCTTTATAATTTCCTCCCTTATATGAGCTGTGGGGTTGTCCTACTCTTCTTTTTCCTAGAAGCTTGAGGTTCAGCATCAGGTTGTTTAATTGGGCTCATTCTGTTTTCCTAATATGCATATTCACTGCTATGAATTTCCCTCCTAAGACTGCTTTCATTGTGTCCCATAGATTCCGATATATTGTATTGTCATTGTCATTTAATTGAAGGAACTGTCTGATTTCTTCTTTAATTTCCTCTGTGACCCATTGGTTATTCAGAAGTGTGTTGTTCAATTTCCATGTGTTTATGAAATTTTTTGAGTTTCCTTTGCTATGGATCTCCAATTTCATTGCACTATGGCTGACAATATACAGGGGATAACTTCAATTCCTTTGGACTTACTTAAACATGTTCTATGTGTGAGTATGTGGTCTGTTTTTGAGAATGACCCATGTGCAGCTGAGAAGAATGTGCATTCTGATTTTGTAGGGTGGAAGACTCTGTAAACATCTGTTAAATTCATTTGTTCAAGAGTTCAATTGAGTTCTGGTATTTCATTACTTATTTTTTGTCTAGTTGGTCTGTCTATTTGTGACAGTGAGGTGTTGAGGTCCCTCACTACAATTGTATTAGTGCAAATATGACTTTTCATGTCCGTAGTATATGTTTTATATAGTTGGGTGCACTAGTGTTTGGTGAATAGATATTTATGATTGTCATCTCTTCCTCTTGGATTTTTCCCTTTACAAGGATGTAGTGTCCTTCTTCATCTCTCTTAATCAGTGTTGGTTTGAAATCTACTTGATCTGCAAAGAGGATAGCTACTCCTGCTTTTTTTTGGGTTCCCGTCACATGGAGTATTGTTTTCCACCCTTTAACTTTCAGTCTATGAGTTTCCTTTCGAATGAAGTGTGTTTCTTGTATGCAGCATATTGTAGGATTTTGCTTCTTGACCCATTCTGCCAGTCTATTTCTTTTGATTGGTGAGTTGAGACCATTAATGTTGATGGTTATAATTGAAATGTATTGACTTGTCATTGTCATGTCTTTTTCTTTTTGTTGGGTTCTCCCCCTTCACATTTAATTTCTTGTCATGCCAGATGGGTTCATTCTGCTTTGCTTCCTGGGGTTATGATCCTCAATGTCTGTTCCTAGGATATTGTGTAAAATTCTTTGTAGTGCTGGTTTGATATTCATGAAATTCCTAAGGTGCTCTTTGTCATGAAAGTATCTTATTTCTCCATCCATTTTAAAAGATAGTTTTGCAGGGTACATCAATCTGGGTTGGAGGCTGTTTCTTTTAGGGCTTGAAATGTGTCACTCCAAGCTCTTCTTGCCTTAATGGTTTGCATTGAGAGGTCTGCTGTGATTCTGATGGGCTTTCCTTTGTATGTGATTTGTTTCTTTTCTCTGACTGCTTGTAGAACTTTGTTCTTCTGTTGAGTTTCTGGAATTTTAACAATCATATGCCTATGTGTAGATTTTTTTTGATCAAGGCTATTTGGAGTCCTATATGCCTCACTTATCTGTATGTCAAGTTCTTTCCCCTGCTTGGGAAGTTTTCTGCCATTATTTCTGTGAAGAGTTTTTTTATGTTATCTGCACTCTCTCTTGTTCCTTCATTGATTCCAATCAGTTTATGTTATTCTTCTTTGCATCATCCAGCAGCTGCTGGATTGATTTCTCATGTTTCCTTATAATTTTGAAGGAATTTTTCTTTTCCTGGTCATTTATTGCAATCTTATCTTCTATATCTGAAATTCTGTCCTCACATTGGCTCATTCTGCTGTGTTCACTTTCAATGGAGTTTTTCATCTCCTGGAAATCTGCCTGCAACTGTTTTATGGATTCCATGTGTTTCCTATGTTGGGATTCCTTAATGTCCCTCAGTTCCTCTCTAGATTTATTAATCATGTCTTGCACTAGGGGCACAATTTCTCCTGTTATCTGAGAAATTATTTCTGATTTCCTTTTTTCCAGATCCCCTTTTGTTGCCAGTTGTCTGGGTCCAGGTGGTTGAGTATCAGAGTGTTCCATCTTATTTCCCTTTGGGGTTGCTGTAGGTGATCTGGAAGTCTGGTTTTGAGACTTATTTATGTGTTTTCTCATTTTGACTGGGGGAGGGGCTGTTGGCACCTGCACGGAGAACCTCCTCTGAGCTGGGAGCAGTGGTAAGGATGATGGCCCAAAAGCCTTTTCCTGTGGGCTGGGAGCAGTAGGCGGGATGGTGGCCAGGAAGCCCCTTCCTCTGGACCAGGAGCAGTGGGACAGGGGCTCAGAAGCCCCTGCCTCTGGGCCGGGAGCGGCAGGAGACATGGTGGCCAGAAAGCCCCTTCCCCTGGACCAGGAGCAGTGGGATGGCGGCTCAGAAGCCCCTACTTCTGGGCCGGGAGCAGCAGGACTCAGTACTGTGGCCTGGTGGTCCAGTGTCCTTTGCGTCTTTGTAGTGTGGAATCAGGTGGCTGTACAGAGGAGCGGGGGTGGGGTTGGGGGTGTTCAGTGGATTGTTGCTGGGGCTCAGGCTGGTTCGGCATGTTCAGCGTGACTTGCTACCTCGGTAGGGAGTGTGCAGACCTGCCTGTCTGCAACCAGTTTGCTTTGATATTTTCTATCTCAGTTTAAATCCTTTTGCATGTATAAGTAATATTTCAGTGTGCCAGTCTTTTCCATTCATGGAGAAAATTACAAAATTTTTCTGAATACAAGTTATTCATAGAAGGTTTTTCTTTTTCCTGAAAAATGTTGGTTCACATCTCCTTCTGTTCTTGCAAAGTTGCAGAGAAAAATTAGAAAAGTAATCCTCCATGTAAGACTAAGTTTTCCTTATATGAATGATGCATTGCTGGTTTTAGACCAGCAAACTTGATAGAGAGATGAATAGAAATCCAGAGCGACAGAATATCTTTGTCGAGAGGTCAGGAAACTTCATCAAAATGAAGACCCCAACTGACTCAAACTCCCAGATCTATTGAGGAACAACAAAGCCATAGTATTCTGCTGAGAGCAGAGGTTAGCAAGGCATGGTGACAGTTGGGCTGAATTACTAACTTTTATCTGATTGTCCCCTAGTAATCTTCCTTGTTTTCCCCTATAAGGCCCATCTCTGAGTTGGAAAAATATCCCTCTTCAAGATGTTCTGGTCTTTGGAGTTGGCAGTCCCCACACTCAAAGTCAACCCAAGCAGACACTGACCCATAGGGTGTTACAAGGAATTCCACAGCACAGAATGTTTTTCTCTATTACTTGCCTCTTTTTCATCATCATGTTTTCTTTCATTTCCACTCTTCTGTTCATAGACAGAGATGCCTTACCCCTCACAAGTGAAAACTTTGAGTCCATTTGAACCAAACCTTTGGTATCTTACTTAATGTAAGTTTCTTAAACAGTGTGAAACGCCTGTTTTAAATGAACCATTACTTTCTCCACACCCTAGACCATCAATTATAAAACTTTATTTGAGTGGAATGTTACCAAAATAATAAACTTCAGATTTCTAACTCTTCAGACCCTAAACAAATTGTTGGTGTGAAAAACACGTTTTTCAAGGGAAGAATTCAAATGAAACTTGTCTTTGTTGCAGACAGCATTTTGTGGATCGGGCAGAAGATACATTCCCCTGAGAATGAAGACTGTTAAATCAGATTGAGAGAGACCACTAGGGAACAAGTGAGTGCTCAAAAACTGAAAAAACAGGCCTGAGGCTTGTGCAACTCCATTTGTGCTTCCACTTTCATAAGGGGATTTCAGAAGCAAACAATGACAGGTATCAAATATGTATTTCAATGAAACAATTTGGGTTAGACAAAATGGGTAAGGTGTGTGGAAAAGAACATATAGGAGGAGAAAAGGTTACAGATAAGACCAGATTCAGTTTTGAATGGAGCAGCATGACACAGTGGTACAATCATCAGATGAGACATCGTAGGAGAGCATAGCATGGGAGTCATTATCAAATCAATTAGTATGTTGAATGCTACTGTGATGTCTTTTGGTGTTGCTTATCCATTTCAAAGTAATTCATTTTATATAGTTTTAGAAGTCACCCAGTCTATGTGGAAAAATATTTAGTGTACACAAAATGTTTAACAGGACCATTATTAAGTTAATTAGTCCCTCTGAGTATCTCCTTCCTTGATTTTAAAACAAAACTTGATAATACCTAACTGTGACACAGTGGGTGGTACTCATGATGACTTTATATGGCCCTAGGTTGCTCCATGCTGTATTTGTTTGATAGAGAGGAATTGGTGTATAAGATTACTGAAAGGCACTATTAACTATTCATTTTGTGCTTACACAAAGTAGGTATTCAGAAATACTTGTTCATCAAAATAAATTCTATTTGCAGCATGAAAACAGCGTCTAATAATGTTTTGCTGTTTCCAGCTCTGCCTTTAGTATTATTTCAGACTAAGTAGTAGTATTTTTGCCCACTAGTTTTATCTACTATGCCCATCAATATTACTCTATCTTTATGAACAACACCAAGGTAATCTGATCCATGTGCTGGCTGAATATATACATCAGAATTTATAAGTACAACATTTTACTGTTCATTAAATGAATATATTTCTAGATGTTATAATTTTAACTTTCACTTTTTCTTGATCACATGACTAGGCTAGGTTTTCCAAGGTGAAAGTCATTTAAATCTGGCATACAAAGGATCTGGTTTCCCTAGCAACTAGAAACTCTCCCATTACAGCATTCCTTCAATTCAGCTTACTGTCTGCACATTTTTCTTCCTTTATTTTTCAAGTGGGAATGCAGTTTTAGCGTAATGTTGCCAAAAATGGATAATAGCACAAATCAGAAGGCCATTTACATTGGCAGTTGGGATGATTCTACATTTTCTATTCCATGTTCTGAAATAGTCATTTTGAATACTTAATGGTTAATTAGCACTTATCTCTAATTATTTTTAGTAACTTTGTGAAGTTTTAGTAACTGAAATTTGTATATCTAAAATTTTATTAATTAGCAAGATAGCATTGTTTTTCTGGTTAATAAAACAACTATTGTCACATTTTAAAGGTATATAATTATCTCTGGGTATCAATATGTGTACAGTATTTACATAGCATATGAAGTGTGAAGTGATGCTTTTTGTTGGCATTTTTAAATACCTTTGTTTGGATAAAATTAGAAAGAAGCCTTGCCAGTAGTGGATGCTGAGCTATCACACACAAAAAAGTGTTTGGACTGTGTTAATGGTAGGTATCAAGACGTATAACCAAGGTTAAAAATAAATCAGTCTATGCTGTTCTGAATATAATATACTAAGCCTTTCTGCTTGACTTTGGACAAGATAATCAAAGTCCTTGTTGTAATCTTTCTGGTGACATGTTTAATGAAGCGCAGAAAATAACAGACATCTGAAAGATAGCTTACAGCAACTGCCCTCCTCAACCCCTTATTGCTATATGTCCCCCTTTTCCTTTTCATATGATTCTAGAGGCACAGACCCAGTGGTCTGAGTAAAAGACAGCACCATGGTAGTATGCTGTCCCATGTACTAACTTGCAAAGTTTACTAAATGAAAGCAAGTTATCCTGAAGAATTTATAAACATCCAGGAGTGATAAGTGGATCAAGTGTAATTTCAAAATCTATAAGTGTGATAAAAGGCCCTGGAAAGAAGTTTGTTGTCTCAGGTAGATACTTGAAAACACTCAGCACGAGAACTTTTTCCTTAGCCTCAATTTTTTTATCTTTTAATGAGCAGAACCGAGAGACACATATGATGATCAATGATGTATCCTCAATGGTTCTCTCTGGTTCTATCTTCATGATTGCACTTGTTTTCAACCTATCTTTGTTACCTCATACATACCTGGTCTCAAGATCTTTGTAGTTGTTTTTATCTACAGATTGAATGGAAACAAGTGTAGGCACATAAATAAGAACTGTATGCTTCAAGGTAGACAAATAATTGGGTACCTCCTTGTCTGGAATTAGTTAACAAGGGTTTTTTTTCTTTGGTATAAGGTGTACTACAAATATGTGTGGTAGTATTTGAGAGGTGGAGCTACCATGTGGGAATTAACGAGCATAGTTAAGACAGGAATCAGATATAAATTCTTTAATGTGAACCCTTATTCTTTTTATTTCTCTGAATCCTATTTAAGCAATTTAAGAAGCATGTGATTCACCTCGATGAAAGAAATGGAGTTGGAGTATATTAACCTGAGAAGATGAGCATGTACTCAGTTGATGATTTTACAAATTTTTCAATCTCATAAGAGGGTGGCAGTCACTATTTTTATTAAAAGAACGATCATTTTTATACTGTTTTTATTAATACTGTACATGTTTGTGATATATAATGAGTACATTCATTGTGGGGAGTTGGTACATGTACATATTGCATATTAATATTTAAAAATAATTTTGGTTATCTAATACAGTAAATCTTGAGTTTTCTCTTCTAAGATAAATGATGGTAAAAATAGTATAAACCTGCATAAGCAATATCTAAGTGTGTGGAGAGTCCCTGAGAGATAAGCATCTTATGAGTATAAAATCTCCTCTACATGTATGTGTGATTAAGCTACCCTGACCCTAATTCTGACTTCCGTGTGTCTCTTCCAAATTCTTGCAGGATCAGGAATTTCTGATGTAGCATTTGGAATACTGTTTTTGCTTGTTAAGGTTAATATAAGAATGTGATATTAAAATCCACGCATCTTAAATATATTATAGTTTTTCTCATATGAAAAACACAAAGTATAAATAAGTATAAATAAAGAATAAAAAAGGATAGCTAGAAAATGGGGAAAAAGGAAAGGGAGCCAAGAGGTGGAGGGAGAGGGGAGTGAGGGGAAAAGGCGAGGGGTAGAGGAGGGAAAAATGTAAGGCGTGTTGTGTACGTGCACCACCTTCCCATGGTGAATGTAAAAGTATGTACTACAAGAATGTTTAAAACATGAAAATTAAAAAGAGCCAGGCAGACCCAATCTTAAGTAGAATTTTATTCATAATTTATATTTTTCTTAATTGTGTAAAATACATTGCAGCTCTTTGAGGAAGCATTTTGATGAATTTTGTCCTGTTGCCTTGACTCATGTTTTGATGGTTTCTTAGGGGCATCATAAGCCTGGCCCAAGTTGCTCTGAAATGTCTGTGCCTTTCCAGACTGTCCTGGTCCTTTGCTGAAACAGTCTTCAAAGTCTGTCTGGTGAGTTCCTGTGCATTTTCCAAGTCATAGTTCAGATGCCACATGTTCTACATCTCCTCCTCTATTGCATCAGTCAACTTGGCTATTCAATTGTTCATATTTCTTTATAGTTGTGTTCTATGAAGAATATTTTAAATGCTTTATTACAGGGTTCTGTATGTGCAACCAATCTGTCACACTTGTTTGTAAACTTCCTGGAGACAAGGACCAGAGAATAGTTCTATGGAGTCCTAAGACCCAGTGCCTCAGAATGTGGCTGTCTTTGGAGAAAGGGCTTTTAGGGAGTCCAGTAAAGCTGAATGAGGTCAGTCCCATGACAGTCTAACACGAAAGATGTCCAGAGAAGAGGAGATCAGGTCATGGACATGCACATCAAAAGGCCATGAAAAGACACAGGGAGAAAATGGACATCTATGACCCAAGCGTTGAAGTTTCAGAATGAAACTCATACTCTTCACACCTTAATCTAAGAATTCTGCCCTCTGGAATTTTAAGAAAATCAAGTCTGTTGTTTGAGCCACCCAATCTGTAGTACTTTACATGGTGGCCCCGGGAAACTAATACAGTGCATCAACACTTTTTCTACAACTTTGGAATACCACTGATTCTTCTCAAAAGCAAGCAAGGGAACCACCCCCTTCTACGCAGTCTCGCTGAGCCAGCTCCTGGCCTTGAGATCTGGCAGCAGCCTCCCGAGCAGCCACCGACCATAGTCTGCCAACCATGGATCCCTGCAAAGTAAACGAGCTTCAGGCTTTCATGAAAATGTATGAGCAAGATCCGAGCGTCCTGCACACAGAGGAGATGTGCTTCTTGAGGGAGTAGGTGGAGAGCATCGGGAGTCAAGTACCACCTGCTACTCATAAAGCTAAATCAGAAGAAAACATCAAGGAAGAAAAAACAGAAAGCAGGAAGGCAGAGGAAAACATAAAGACAGATGAGCCGTCAAGTGAGAAAAGTGATCTAGAAATCGACAATGAATGTGTAATGGAGCCAGACACTGATACCCCTCCAGAAACGGAGATGAAAATGTAGAGATAACTGGAGATGAGGGATCAAGCAAATGAAAAGAAAGGGGCTGCCATGGTTGCTCTAAATGATGGTGAACTACAGAAAGCCATTGACTTGTTCACAGTTGCCATTAAACTGAATCCTCGTCTGACCATTCTGTACTCCAAGACAGCCAGTGTCTTCATCAAATTGCAGAAGCCAAATGCTGCCATTCGAGATTGTGACAGAACCAGTGAAATAAACCCTGATTCAGCCCAGCCGTACAAATGGCGAGGGGAAGCACACAGACTTCTGGGCCATTGGGAAGGAGCAGCCCATGATCTTGCCCTTGCCTGTAAGCTGGATTACAATGAAGATGTGAGTGCAATGCTGAAAGAAGTTCAGCCAAGGGCCCAGAAAATTGCTGAATATCAGAGAAAGTACGAATGAAAACTTGAAGAACGAGAGATCAAAGAAAGAACAAAAAGGGTTAAGAAGGCTCGAGAAGAGCATGAAAGAGCCCAGAGGGAGGAAGAAGCCAGAGGACAGGCAGGGGCTCAGTAGGGCTTTTTTCCAGGTGGCTTTCCCGGGGGGATGCCTGGTAATTTTCCGGGAGGGATGCCTGGAATGGGAGCTGGCATGGCAGGAATGCCAGGGCTCAGTAAGATTCTTAGTGATCCAGAGGTTCTTGTAGCCTTGCAGGATCCAGATGTTATGGTGGCCTTCCAGGATGTGGCTCAGAATTCTGCAAATATGTCAAAATATCAGAGTAATCCAAAGGTTATGAATCTCATCAGTAAATTGTCAGCCAAATTCAGAGGTCAAGCGTAATGCTCATCTGACAAAGTCCTTTCTGAAAGCAAAACAAAGTAGATCACTTAATGAATGTCGTAGTAATACAAACCAGTGTACCTCTGACCTTCTCATCAGGAGAGCTGGGGTGCTTTGAAGTTAATCCCTTCCCTTCTGCACCAAATGCCACTGAAGCATTTTACAATAGTTTACCATTAGGGTATTCATTCAGATAATGTTTTCCTACTAGGAATCACAAAGCTTAAACACTTTTTAAATCTTAAAAATAATTTAAAACAAATTCAAAGCGTTTCTTAATCCTTACATTTTTCTTTATTAATCATTTTAGATTTTTCCTTGGAATTATTGGGCAAGGAAGATGCTTAAGTATGGGTGATCTATGGATCTAGTGTGAATGAAACAAAGTTTTGGTGGGAAGCAAATCTCATTTAAGTAGATAAAGTTTGCGTTGGATGTATGGTTAGTAAGGCATTTGATTTGTCTTTTTAAAGGCTTTTCTTTTTTCTGTTTGGAAGATGATTTATTTCAGTATAACTATTGGGACCACCAGTATTTGAATATGATCTGGATAGGGACTGGAAGTACTGCTAGGGCAGCAGCAGTCTTACACAATATTTTATATAATATGTATCCTTGTACAGTTTGCATTTAAATCCTACACTGTGCTAATGGAGTGACTTTTTTTTTCAGCCACAGAGGAAGTTGAGTTATTTAGCTCTATTCTTATTCAAAATATCAAATAAATGTTTTGTATTATTTCCACTTGGGGACATATGAGAGTAAGTTTCTTTTTATATATCCGTTTAAAAATACCTTTCTTCATCAGAAAATGACCAATTCTGTTTGCTTTCTGCTTGTATTCTCCCCTCTAATCTTAAACTCAAGTTCAGTCATCACTGTTATCACCATTCCCAAGCATATTTAATGTTGGGTGTAATTTAGTCTGTAGTACATGTCAGGTAATGCCCATGGTAGGTGTAGTTTCTTGGCCTTGAAATTGCTTATTTAAGTGTCATACTTTAGTCTGGAAAAACCTTGTTAAATCGAAACGTTGGAAGGAGAAATTCCCTTAGGTGCTTGATCTTCAACTTAGGAAATACATGTTGTAGTTATAGTTTATCCTGTAGTATTTCATCTTTGTATTTGGAAAGTGTATGATTTGAATACACATATAGGGAGTAACTGCTTGATGAAATATAAAGAATAAAAGAGATGAAAGCCACAGCTATTTGCTATGGAGTTGTTGGCACTGTGAAGATTCTGTATCCTATTCAGCTCTTCCTTGAATACTGCAAACTGTACACTCGCATCTGCTCTCTCCCTCTTTCACCTGCAGGAGAAAAGAAAATGATAAATTTCATAACATACATTTCCAAATGAGTACGTATCTGGAATCATATTTATTCAGGTTCTAACCCTTTGCTGTACCAAGGAGGAACAATTCATCTGTGACATCCACAAGGCAAATCTGTGTGCTAATGGAGCTGCTTTCCCAGTCTTCCGAAACACCCACCATATATATACTTGGAGTTGAGCTTGCCAGTGTTCTTTTTGTTTGTGTGTGTTCTGCTTTCTTAAAATCTTCAGTGTGTGCTGTGCTTAACTCAAGAAGACCACTTTGTTCTTGGACTCTACTATATATGACCTAACTATATTCTGACACTGCAAATAGCACCATAAATGGGTAAATGTAAAATTGCTCTTCTGAAAATGTGTCCTGTGCTTCTTGACTTCAAATTCCTCAGATATAAAACACAGTCTTCAGAAAGATTCAATATCATTTCTAAAACAATGATTTTTTTTGTGCTCATGATACTATAAAGAGGAAAACAAAAAGGAGTTTTCTGCTTAAAAATATAATTCCTGGATATTTCTAGCTCCATTAGGAATAAAATATGGTTTCAAACTGAAAAAAAAAAAGCAAGCAAGGGCTCTGTATTCCATACTCACCTCCTCCTATTACAAGGCTGTTTCCTAAGTGACATGCACTTCCTCATAATGAGGGTCCTCATGGGGACCCTCAACCCGGCCCTCTGTCTCACCTGTCTGTGCTTTACTTCAGCTCCTACAAGGTTAAAAATGGCCAAGATGAAAGAGCCTCCTTCTTAGCAGAGACTGTTTCAATTGTACTCTCCCACTTTGCATGCAGAGAATATTGGCGAGGAAGAAAATGTGTGTTTGTGTGACTGGTTTGCGTTCAGGAGACAGAGGGCCTGACCTGTACAGTTTCATGGCAAACTGTTTTTAGGGGTAACCTCGCAGCTAATTATTTGTTGTTCACTTTGATCATTTTGTGTGCATTTTATTTTAACCTTTAATATTTATTAAGCCGTATCTTTGGGCTGTCGTTAAATTCTTTCCTTCCCTGATCATCTCATTGCTATGGATAGCTTTTAAAAAGTATATGACACTGTTCTTAATAGCTAACAGATTAAGGACAATATAAATGTAAACTCCTTGTTTCATCATGTGGACCCCTTGCCAGATTTTAACTTCTATTTATTTTTGAAAGCAAACCGGCACTAGAATTTTTAGGAGCTGGGTTACATTCCTTTTCCAGCTACCTTCATGCTATTTAATGTACACAACATGGTGTGCATTCCACCAATGCATTCTCCAACAAGTAGCTCTGAGCATGGAACATCAAAAGCAAAATGAGTTTGGCAATCTTAACACAACATCTGTTCAGGGAATTCCCCCCCACACACCATGAGGGAGAAAAATAAGAAAGAAAGAAATGCATACTACAAGGTACATTTAAAAAAGTCAAAGAAAGCTGTTGTGTGAATAAAATGATCCCCAAGACAAAAAAAATACATGAAATTACATACTGCCCCAAAGACAAATTTACATTTTATTATGTTCTGCCTGACGAGTGGTTATACAGGTGGCAACAGAAATATGGGGTGATTCGTGATGCCTTCCATGTGCTCCCCTGTCCTCAATAAACATCAGTTACCATTGGGCAAATGCCTTTGTGCAAAGACATCTGAGCTATCATATATTTTCATTATTCTGCACTTTGTTTCCATGACCCAACTGTAGATAAGATGCCGCGTGTGTGCCTGCTGTGACATTCATTGTGGCAACTGAGCCTGTTAGGAAAATGTTTCTGCTTATTACAAACATTTGGCGAACACTGAGGCCGTGTCCACAGACGGCAACTGTTTTAAAATTAATATTGAATCATTTGCCTTCAAATACTCTGTTGGTTTTTCATAGTCTTCACATACAGTGAAAAAGGAATGTGATTTTCAAGCCACACAAACCCATGAGGAAGCTTGTTGTGAAGAAGAGTCACCTTGTTGGTGTCCAGGGGCACTAGCAAATTCCCTCCTAGTAATCTATGGCTGCAGTTTGCACATGCTAACTTATTCCTGAATCTCCTGGAGACAAAGCAACTGAGTTTAACTTAGGAGTTTTGAAGTCTTGCTACTCCAATCACTTTCTTCCTCTCCATTCCTTTCCTTATTTTTAGGGTGAAAATGGAAGGGAGAGAGAAATGGTGCAGGCTTCTCTTTTTCAGATGAATTCATAAAAGAACAGAAGTGATTGGAAACAGCAGAGAGGGAGTGAGTCGGTAGGTGTGGAGTGTTTAACTCCAATACCTATTTAATGTATCTGTAGATGTCTGGCCTTTGTCCCTCCTACTGTCTTAATTTGTCAAGTACCTGGTCAACCGCTACATTCTCAAAACTGGTTGGTTGAGGACTGGGGATTTAGCTCAATGGTGCCACTGCCTGCCTCACAAGTGCAAGGTTCTGAGTTTGACCCCTGGTACCAAAAAAGAATCTTTATGGGCTGGGGATTTAGCTCAGTGGTTCCGTTGCCTGGCCCAAAAGCACAAGGACCTGAGTTCAATCCCTGCTACCAA
This sequence comes from Heterocephalus glaber, assembly GCF_053883595.1. Taxonomy (NCBI): domain Eukaryota; kingdom Metazoa; phylum Chordata; class Mammalia; order Rodentia; family Bathyergidae; genus Heterocephalus; species Heterocephalus glaber. The sequence goes on along the minus strand of NW_028258333.1, from coordinate 3,245,617 downwards.
ATATATATATATATATATATATATATATATATATATATATATATATATATGTATGTATAATCTACCTCTTTATCAGAAAGATCTTTTTGAGAGGGGGCTCGTCACATACTTTCCTTGAATTAAAATCTCTGATAGCTTTCTGTGTTAAGAGAATAGAGGGGACTTTTTAAAAAAATTCTTTTATTGGTACATTTTAGGAATACAACACATTTACATTTCTCTTTGGGAACTTGTACCTTTACATGATGCATCTTGGTTCTTATTTTTCCCCATTCCTAGCCCTCCCTTCACCCTAGAGGGGACTTTTGAATCAGACTTGAACTTGATCTTGAATGCCAACTGTGTGATTGACTTGTTAGAGTCAGCCTGTCATGCCTTTTGGCCATGTCATTTCTGCCTTGGAGCAGCCTATCATGGATGAGTACTCTGAAAACTATTATCCAAAATAAACTTCTTCTTTTAATTTGCAGGTATCAGGTATTCTGTCCCAGAGACAGGAAAGTGACACAGCAAAAGCCTTATAAGGTAGAGATAATACCTCTCTCTAGCACACAACAGATTTGTTACTCTGTATTATAATAAAGATAACCATCCTTCTTGGGAAAGTCAAGAAAGATATTTGCCACCCATTATAGAAGATATGGGTTCTGTGGCAGCAGCACACTGTATATCTATTGTCTATCTATGCCTCTTTCATGCCTCCATGGCAATGAAACTTGAGGAGCAAAAGGAACACATCTAAGCTTGAAGCTCATGTTGCTGGTAGTGCTATGAGCAATAAAATCCTTTGTCTCTGACACAGAATCTTGAGTCTTCTGCCAGCATGAGTGAAACCTTTTAGCCCGAATGTAGGATAATTCTCAGATGCTTCAGTTTGTCAAATGAGTATTGGCAGCAATTTCAAAAAGTTGCAGAAACAGTATTCCTTTGCTAAAGTATTCATTTCTGTTTTTCGCAATAACACATTTAAGTTAGTTATAATCTTTGTGATTTGCCAAAGCTCTCGATTATTCTCCCTCTTTTTCTTCCAAACCTCACATGCTCTCCTCTGAGGAATGCTTGCCAGACCATGTATTCATATATTTAGGATTATATGTCATGAAAATATAAATATTCTGTGAAAAAATGCTGCAGTCTAAAAATAACTTATCGACAAAGTGAAAAAGTTTTTCACATCTTTTCTAATGTTCTTGCATTGATATCCTCAGAATGTCCTGCCTCTTATCTTGCTAAACATTTAACACTAGAGAAAAAGAATGTGCTCTACATCTAAAGGTATCAAGCAGATCATTTCATAAACACATGGAAATATATGCATATGTGCTATGTTTCTGCTTTCAAAATTAATTGTTTTGAGAGCACAATTGAATTTTATGTATATTTTTCAATTGGGGTTTTAAAAATCATAATTTTATAATAATATTGATTTTTCTCAGATAAATAAGCTATGGTTTTCATTTAGGGGATTCAATGAAAACTTCTATATATAGCCAAAACCAAATAGAAGCCTAGAAGGACCTTAATAAATGTAGTTCCCATTAGCGATTATTCCTTTGCAATTAATTGTACATACGTATTGTTCTACTCATTTTTTTTAGGCTAGTGATGAATGTAGAGGTTCAAAATTTCTTCATTTTCCCAGGTGTATCTCAAAAGACCCACCCCAAGAACACCCAATCCTTTTAGAAGAATAAATGCCTGCTTTATCATTCCTATTAGTATCCATTAGATTCAGCTTTGCTTGTATTTTCTAATGTACACAAACAAACATAAACAGGATAAAATGGCCTAAGCAAGATAGAAGTGTCTTTCCGCGATGGCGTATCTATCCCATAATCCACAAGGATGCAGGCCTTTTGCCATTTACTGTTCTCAACCTTGTCTTTCTTCCTTAAAGTTACATCCTGGGTCTGGAAGGCTTCTGGACCTTTGATTGTCATCTTCCCAATCTCAGGGGTCAGAGGGAAAGTAGTTCCTTAGCTCCTTTAAAGAGATTGACTTAAAATTCTTATAGAACACTTAATTATTCTCCATCCAAGAGACTGGTCACATGGTTACTAGGGCTACAAAAAAGGCTGGGAACCAATTATTCTGGGGTTATGTATCCAGCTAAATATTCAGTTACTCAAGAAGGACAAACTAACATTGCTACCACATACTATTACTGGATTTTTATATTAACACACCTGATCATCATTAAGTTTTCATGTGAATACTGCCATCACTAAAAGCTGAAATTTTCTTGTGGGAAGAAACTGTATTATTAATCCCCTTCCCAAACCCTAGCAGCATCCTGTCATAAAATCCATCCCCAGTCAATATATGGTGATTTTAGTAGCCCTGTACTTATTGAATAACCTTTCTTCTTAGAAAATACATTTACATTATTGTTAGTAAACTGTATAACTCCCACGACAAACTCTATTAGAATACTTCTAGTGTCTAAATTTTTATTTAAAACATGTCCCATTCAACTTCAGACAAATGATTTATTAGATGCTTTTAGTGAGTTTTCAGTATAGGCATAGAATTTATGTTAATCTATTCCTGAATTAATTGACGCACTCACTCATAAAATATTCAACAAACAGTTTTCCTTGGAAGGCAGGGTGGCAGGTATTTAGTACATACAGATGAATTAGTTGTGATTCCTGATCTCAAAGAACTCACAATCTGCTGGCCATCTATTGCAGGCACAGATGTCATTGCCTGCTATATACTTGTACATATGGTCTGGGTTTTCAATACCTCCCATTGTGATGTGAATAATTTTCTTTTGTAATGTTTTCCTTTCACTAACACTGCAGGAAAATTAATGATATTTTAGGCACAAAACAGGATTAATTCATCCTTTTGGAAAACTCCATTTCAGAGCAGAACTTACATAAATGGGTAGATATTAATTATAAAATAAAGATTTTAAAGACTTCTTTACCCAATAACTTCTTCTGTTGAATTCTTTTTAATATATAACATTTTCCCCAAAATGATGTTTGATAAAATCTAATATAGTCTGTTTCAACATTTTGTAAGACTTTGTGGAAACCTATTACCTATTGTTTCAGGTTACTATTACCATTGCCATTATTCAAAACTGGTTTTATGACAGTTTTTTTAAATTGGAAACAGATTTACTCATCATTTTATGGTACTAAATTAGCTTAGTCTCATTGTGAATTTCACTCCCATCAAAAAATAGAGAATGTTTTTTTTAAATGTGAAAAAAACCCTTATTACAATAAAAGACATATTGCAGAAAAGGAAGAAGGGTGTTCAGCACAAAAGGGAGTATTTGGAGTACATTGAAGGAGATTAATAACAATGTGTCTTTTACTGTAATAGATTTTTAATTTGAACATTCACTGAAGTTTCTAATCACCCTGTGTTGATCAATCATTTATGGCAATTTCCATCAAATTAAAACCTTAAAGTGTGTCCTCATCAACCTTATTCATTGAATCTGGCTCTGTGCGACTTTTGGCTCTCCCACAAAGTCAAAATGACCATGATAAGTAAACATCTGAATCAATTTGTGACATCAAGGCAGCAACAACAGGGCAAATAAAGACAGGAATGATTTCCGGAATGAATTCAGAAAGTGGCAAGAACCATGGTACAATTGTGTTCAAAGAAAGGGAGAATATTTTGAGAGGAATTAAGAGCAATGTGTCTTTTACAGTAATAAAGCTTTTTTTAAACTTAATTATTCACTTTTATTCACTGTGTTTGTTGATCACACCTCACATTTACCGGAGACTCTAGTAGATGCTGTGGGTACTACCTAGATTCCAGGACATTTGTCCCCCTAGCTGCTAATAGTGTTTCACACCTTAGTCCTGCCTCTTCAGGGCTGCCTGAGCTGGAGAGAAGGTTTATGGAGATTATGTGTATGACCAAAGGGGAAGAACTCAGGGAATGGCTCCACGATGTGAGGGGTCCAAAGGCCTAGTCTTGTTTCTTTAGATTAAGGCATCTTTCAAGGACCCCTCCCCAGTCCCAGAGCTTTCCACAGGATGGGCTGAGGCTGCTGTTGTCATTGCCATGTTCCATAATAGTGCAATGGGAAATCTTTCAACAGTACTAAGTTGGGATAGGATGTACTTTGGGCACTTTAGAAGTTTGGAATAATCAATCATAAGAATACGTAATAGAATGGCTTATGCTGAGTGTTACTGATGAATTAGAGAAAAAAATGAAATACTTAGAACAGTGGTGGCGAACCCATGGCATGTGTGTTGCAATGGGCATGCAGAGCCCTCTCTGTCAGGACTTCAGCCAAGTTGTCCCAGGGAGAGGATTCACCCCAGCATCAGCCCAGCAGTGAAGCATTTAGATTTAATTGCAGTGTTGGCACTTTTGTGATAAATAAGTGGGTTTCAAGTTGGAGTTTGGGCACTTGGTTTTTAAAAGGTTCACCATCACAGACTTAGAATAACCTATTACCTATTTGGCCCGAGTTTGAAATTTACAATCTCTTTGAAAAGAAAAAACCTAACCTCCTAGAATTGAAAAGTAGAAAAAGCTGAGGTACTTTCTTATAAGGACAGCAGGGTGCTAGAGAAGGTTAAATTCTCAACCTCATAAAATCTGCTGTGCAACTTACAACAAGTTAGTTACAGTAAATAGAACTCTGAGACTGAGCAACATCCATGTCAAGCACTTGATGCTCTTAAATACAGAATTTTTCTTTTATTTTTGGATCTGCAGAAGTCATCCATTCCTCCATGTTAAGGCTAGCTCTTCTGCATTGATTGGATATGATGAAAATATATACGACTTATAAGACAACTTAAGTTCTTCCCCCTCTGTATGTACTCTGTATCCCTTCTAGACACTAGTAATAAAGTTTAAATCACAGTATAAGGCAGTAGGGCAAGTGTTAGACCTGCTGAAAGGAGAAATAGACTTTACCCTTAATAGTTCTGTAGGATATAATCAAAATATAATAGCCAGGAGAATATACATGATTCTGGGTGCTGAGAAGCTGGGTCAATGGAGAGGGAGGAGGAGAATATAAAATTGAGTAAGGGGGGGGGTTATTGATGGTACAGAAAGACCCCCAAAATAAGACTTATCTATTGGCAGAGATACTGGGAGATGGTGCCAGCCCACTTTCTAGATTGGCTGTCAAAAGTTTGAAGAGAGCTTTAGCCTACAGTAATTAGAAACCAGAGGCTCCTGGGTAGATGGGAAATGAAAGAAAAAAAGTTCTGAAAATTGGGCATTCTATAGTGCATATATTATGAAAAATTGAAAAACCCATCAGCTACCTATGGTCCATGAGAAGGAAGACACTTCAGTTTCTCAAATCAATGAGGAAAATGCTGGTGAGGGAGACTAACACTGTGAACAAATCCAATAGTCATTGTCCTTGGAACACTGAGGCTAATGGAGAAAACGTTCTTACAGAACTGGGCTTCCTAATAGCAATAAAGATGATAGGAAAATAAATACATACAGATGGTGCAACTTCAAAAATAAGATGGATAATTATAATCAAAAGGGCAAGGTTGGGGTGGTTTTCATGGGGCCCTAACCCAGATAGTTATGAAAACAATGCTACTCTAAAAACTAGATAGATAACAGTGGTGTTGGAGGTCTTGGTAATACACATTCACTCTAGAGGTAGGGAAATAAATCATATGACAATTTAAGGGACTTATCACAACACTGATTAATTGTCTAGGGTATCTGAAATATCTACTACACAGTATAATACAAGCTCATAATCTCATGACTCCAATAGTTTTAAAAAAAAGCATAAAATGACTACTAGGTATTTTTCAAATATGGAGATAGCATAGTCCACATTTTAGAACTATATCTCTGAACAATTGCTCACTTTAGAACTACTGCAGTTTAAGGAAGGACTTGTGAGACTCCTATCTCAGACTGCAGTTCATAATATATGTTGGTTCTGCAGTAAGTCTAGTTTGCAGAATCTAAAGACTTGTCACTGGAGAAATACAATCTGGAAGATCCTGGATATATCTGTAATGGAAAGATATTTCATATGGAGTTTATACAAAGCCTCAATAAAAGGACTGACCTACAGGTCATGTATTTCTGGAGTTAAGACAGTGCATTTCTCAGTGGAGAGTTACACACCCTTCAAAGTTTCTGGTTTGCTAATGAGTTCCAGTAGAAACGAATCTGCTCAACATGTGACATCCACAAATATGTACCTAGGGGTGCTCATCATGAGTTAGGTTTCAGCAGATCCACCCAGTCACAAGGTCATGCAAATCTAGGCATAAGTCTTGGTAAGATTGATGTGACGTAGTTCAAATTACACTCAAACTACGCCACAGAGAACAAATGGAGTATATAAGCAAGTATTTCCATCCCTCATATCATCTACTGTCATGACCAATTCTACATAATTTTGAGGAAAAATCATTTCACAATTAAATTATGGTAAGGGTTGGTTTTCCTTTCTATAGGCTGGCTATGGCATGTCCAGACATTACTCCACTTTTGCCTCCAGTCACAGCTAGAACCTCAATGGTCCTGTGATGCTGTGATGCTCCAGGGCAGGATTGCATCACCTGAAGACATCCTGGGGAGGAACAAATTCCTAATCAACTTAAGTTCTTCTGGAACTAGGATCTTCATCTGCATAAGTTTCTCATTGTTCTAGGGTTGTCGTGACTGCCCTCTGAGTCATCTGTTACTTCCCATGTACTGAATAACGGTGTGGCAAGCTCTGGGTCTTTCATCTTTGCTTCCCAGGGCAGCATTAATCAGGCCCAAAGCTCAGCTTCTTCTCTAAGCCTCATTTCCTTTCTTTATTTATTAACTCACCTTGTGCTGTTATGGCTCTCACTAGACTAGGACTCACTGCAGCAGTAAAGTCCCCTACAATCTACCACTATTACATGAGTGATGGTCTTATAGCTCACACCTGTAGCTTCAGGAAGGGTCTCTCAAGATCATCTGACTGGGGAGGGAAAAGGTTAAATTTTGTTCATGGATAAGTTACAACTATAATTTGCTACAAGCCAAAAATGGACAGTTGCACTATAGCCTTGGTATGATTTGGTCCTGAAAAACAGCAATAAGGGAATTCCTAAACAGAAAACATTTGTGAGACCCACTTGATCATCCACTTTACGGAAAAGGAAGAAGCTTAATCTTAATTCACATAGACTCAAGAGCAGTGGTTAATTGTTTGTGTGGTTGTTAGTGGCCTAATGGATCAAAATTGGTGTGCCATGGACAAGGACATTATTATGGTTTAGATCTAAGATGTCCTCCAAAAGTCTCATGTGTCTGGAAGATGACTGAATCATGGGGGTACTATGTCAGCTAACTTGCTGTTAGGGGGTGGGGCCTTGTTGGAAGTGGATCACTGCGGGCATAACATGCAAGAGTGTATTCTCTTCCCTTTTGCTGCTTCCTGGCTACCATGAATAGCATTCCTCTGCCATCCCTTTCCATCCCATCATCTGTCTTGGAGCCAGCTGAAAGTGAACTGAATCCACTGAAACTGTGAGCCAAAATAAACCAGCTTTCCTTTAAGGTATTGGGTTGCAGGTATTGGGTATCATGTCTCAGTGATGGAAAAGATTTTGATACCAGGAGTGAAATACAAAAAGACATAGGTAAGGGAAAATATTCTTTTTTGGGGGGATACCAGGGATTGAACTCAGGACCTTGTGCTTGTGAGGCAGGCACTGGAACCACTATGCTAAATCCCTGGCCCAGGGAAAATATTCTTAAAGGTAAAAATTTGTGAGGCACACTTGATCATTTCACATTAAATGGAAAAGGAAGAATCCCAAAATTTGTTCATATAGATTAAAGACCAATGGTTAATGGCTTGTCTGGTTGCTCATGGGCAAAATGACCAAGAACAAGGAAATCATGTCAACTCCTATGTATTTCATTACAGGAGTGAACATAAAGTATGAGGTCTGAGGTTCATATATTCAAGGCTTACTGAAGAGCATTAATCACAGAAAAGATATTAGCATAGGCAGAAGGACTTGGTCACACATCTCAGGAAGCTCTAATGACCAGTGCAGTGGTAGCACAATTGGAAATGATGAGTTATTGTGACAGGAAGGGTAATGCTGGGGCTATCCATATGAGCTTTCACTCCCTAACACTGATTTACTTCATCTTCTGCTGAATATTTAATTGATCAAAATTGTAGAAGAATGCTAAATTCCGATAGAGTATTGTTATTTTAAAAAAACCCCCTCAAATATTTGTGGAAAATCGATTGCATTGTATCTCTTCCATCCTGGAAGAAGAAGCAATTGACATTGAATGGAGCCAACATATATTTTGGGTATGTGTTTATCTTTCCTGCACTACTTTCTAAGAATTTGATCTACTAATACAAGATCTTAGTTAATATTACATTAGACCAAAACATGAAATCTGTAACAAAGGAGGTATGTCAGAGTTTATACCCACTCATTCCACTATATATTACTCTATTTAGAAGCTGACATCTACAAAAGGCTTGTGAAGATACAGATACCTTGTAATAATGGGGTGTAACCCACCATAACATATACCCTGGGTTAGTGTCAGTTGTATGATACTGTCTCCACTAGGCAGAATACGTAGTCTGACAACCACAGGTCAGAATAGGATTGGCCTTGCTTATAATTTCTCCCCAAGCCCCACGTAAGGAATTTATTTAACTCAGCCACAAAACTTTTGGCTCTTTATCCTGAGAAGGAAGTCTCTCATGCAAAACAATTGACAAAACAGCATCCTGCCAAATGTTAAGCATTAATTCCTTGAATTTCTTATGCGAGGGAACTAACAGCCATGGAAAAGAATTATCATCTTTCAGAAGTTAATGACTTTGTTAAAAATAGATAGGACTCATTACATAATGTGAAAAGAAAAAAAATATATTTGGCACCCAGATAAATTGAACTTTCATGTCAAATCCTCTTTCCAATGGAGATGCCTTTCTGACCTGATAAGGGTGAAGGTGGCTAATGATTTTAAAGCTCTCAGGAATACAGGTCTGAGTCTCTCCATCAGGTAAGGTATACAGACAAGAATACTGCTGGTCATGGAGAACGGGTCTAGAATAGATAACAAAAGACAAAGATAATGAGTATTGTTGCAGCCTTGCAGCCAGAAGCAGCAGGTTCTGCAATCTACTCAACTGTCTTTTCTGTTATAACTTTCCCAAGAAAAGAGAATAATCTTAATCTTGGGGGAGATATTGCTTGATAAGGTCAACACATTTACAAAGAAAGTAGCAATTAACAGTGCAAGGGGTGGACTGTACTAGGTGGTATTGTGTGTTGTACAGACTTTCCCTCCAGTGGTGGAAAGTGACATGTGCTGAAGGTTCAAAGCTGAGACTCTCCTGAAGACTTGTGTTCAGCTGGAAGGAGCTGCCTCTTTTAAATTTATCTACCTTCTTCAAGAGGAGCCTATGTGCAATGACTGCTTAGACAGAACCCAAATTCCAGCATCTTTTTTCAGTGGTAAATAACTGTCAAGTGCCACATTAATTTCATAACTAACCAACTAACCATCGGGTCAGTTGAGGGCTTTGTTGTAAATTAATCATAGTTCAGTTTCTCTCTCTGACTACCCTATTTCTTTCACTTCCTCACAGATGTCACTGTCAACAACACTACTTAATAAAATCCCTCCATGCAAAGCTCCATTTCAGTTTGCTCCTGAGAAATCCCCAAGACAATTCTCACCAATACTGGTGTTTGTTTGGTTTTTTAATGTAATACCTTATTATGATGTATATTTAATCTCATAGCTGATATACCTCATTATTCTATCATAAAATATGTATCTTTGTTGCAAATTAAACTTGGAAAGTGCTTATTCTTCTATAATTGATGTCGTTTACTCCATTGTATATTTTTGATGCAATACTTTTCCTTAGCTCAGTGGTTAATCTTCTGGGAAACATTTTATCTGATTTGTGGTTTTCTGAAGAACCCTTATTTATTATAGTAACATTATATTATCTATTAGGATTATCTATTACTTTCTAATAAATGTGGAATTTGAGTTCCTTCAATTGTATCCTATGAAGCAGATTTTTAAAATTCATGCAGAGATGTTACTTTTATGCTCCAGTGCAGATTTCATTAAACACATACATCAAAACTGTCCTTTTTGCAGGATAAAGCAAATCAAAATTCAAGGAAGTAACTCAAATGTTACGTTTGGCAGGCTGACAGGTTTTCTATCCACTGTCTTTCCCATATAAGAATAACCTCATCCATTTTTCAGTCTTACACATTAGCTTTCTATGTGTCTATCTATCCATCCAGTTAAGATCTATTGAAGATCTTGTTGTGTAAATGCAAAATTATCCATGACCCCAAACACATGATGCTGGTAAAAATTCAGTTTATTATTTATGGTGCCTCACAAGGAGAGAAGATCTCTCATAATAGTTACCCTTGGGCAAGTCTGGGCCACCAGGCTGAACATGCAGCAAGGAGCTTTGTATTTTTGTGTTGGTCTGAAAGAGCTGTATGAGTTTGCTGGGACTGGGGGAAAGAGGTAACACAGAGCACATGGCTGACACAACAGTTTTCTCACAGTTCTGGAGGCTGACAGCCTAAGGTCAAGGTGTTGGCAGAGTTGGTTCTTTTTCAAAATCTCTTTCTTGGTTCACGGTGGTTTTCTTTACAACTTTTTTTTTCTGTATGTTTGTCCGTGTCCTGATCTCTTTTTCTGTAAGACTATCAGTCAATAGTGGATTAGGGCACTCTCCAGTGACCTCATTTTAGCATAATTATCTGTTTAAAGATCCTACCTCCAGAGATACTAACAGTTAGAACTTCCACGTGTGAATTCTGGCAAGAGATACAATCCAGTCCATAACAAGGGTTTTGTGGACCCCTGCTTCCTCTAAGTAACAAGAAACTCAGCACAGTGCTGAGAAAGGTGCACATTGACGGTCAAAATCTGTACCTGAGAGTCCTGGGAACCTGTATGACTTCACCTAAAATCCTGACATCTCTTGGCAAAGTGTCTCAGCATGGGTGAACTGGCTTATTGCTGAGCAGCAGGTAACAAGAGAAAAAATGCTCAATAAACAGCTAAAATTACATCTCGTCCCTTCCCCTGCACACTTGCTACAAAACAGGTGCTATTTCAGTTGCTAGGGATTTACCAATGAATAAGCAGAGAAGGTCCTTGTTCTCAAAAGCTCATATTCTAGTAGGGGAACAGAAGGTGTGTGAAAACAGGGGCACAGCTAGTTTTATATAATATTAAAAGCTTATACAACAGGGGGTATTTGAATGGATTCTATTTTCACATTAGAGGGTCAAGAAAGGATTTTCTGAGAACTGCATGACAAGGAAGAACTATTCATGAAAGGAGATTTATGTGCTTACCTGTGTTTAATTAAACTCAGTTTTCTCACATACTAAAAAATAACAAGATAGCTTTAAAATCTATGATGTGGTATGTACATACTTATATAGGTATATACACAAATCATATACACAGATATATGATTTATATGTATTCCTCAATTCTTTATAACCTCTTTGCATCTATGCCCTGTGCAATATAATATTACAGCTCCTCCTTTAAGAGGTGGAGTTTATTTTCCTTACCCTTGAATTTGGTGAGGCATTGAGATTTATTTTGTTAATACAAAGCTACAAAATGATGATGGGCCCAGGATTTAGCTCAGCTGTTTTGTTGCCTGCTGAGCAAGCACAAGGACCCGAGTTCGATAACTGGTACCCCCCCCAAAAAAAGTGCAAAACTGATGAAGTTTCAAGCTTGGGCCTAGAAACTGTGTAATTCTGCATTCTGTCTTGAAGCCACTATGATATGAATTCACCTGTTCTATTAGTGCCGTAGCAGCCAGTCAAGTGTCAAGATATGTGTGTAAAGTGTGCTGAAGCAGTCAGCACCCACAGAGCACTCCACTGGACCTCAGACACATGTGGTACTTCATTGAAATATGAAATTCCATCCTAGACCAAAAGAATCAGCAGATGACCTGTAGGCTACTGGGAAATAGTAAATGCATATTGTTTTAAGCCTCTGAGTTTTGAGTCAGTTTTTAATGCAGGAACTGTTAATTGATACAAATGACAAAACGAATTTTAAAACGAAAATCAGTATAGATATAAATAAGCTAAATCTACAGGAAAACATAAAACATAAAATGCATACCATACAAAATATATGCGTTTATTAGAGGTTTGCTGAATACTTGGTTTTGAGCTTTTTGTGTAACCAATGGAAGAAGACTAGACCATCTGTGATATAAAATCATCACAAGATAAAAGTAAGCCAATTATAATTTGGTCTTTGATATTCTCAAAAGATCTGAGTGAAATTATGCCACACTGGAAAGTGAGGAATAAATGAAATAAAGTATAGCTATCTTGGGTTTTAATTCTTTTCCCCACAAAAGTTTGGATTATTTCAGTAACATTTGCTGCTTACATGCTCCCTTTTAATTTATCTGTGATTATCTTTGCTACACATTATTTTTCTTGCTTTTTTTTATTGCCATCCATGTCTACTCATTGGTAAAGGGCCAAAAAGATTAGAAAGACAAGATGCTTTGCTTTCTACAAAATATCTCTAGACACATGATATTTTATGCCATTCTTCACCTAAAGTGTTTAATAGTTAAACCTATATCACAAGTTTATCTGTTATCATATTAATTAGACTTAACAGACAATTAAATCCTCAGTGGATGCATATACCAAAAGAAGTTTTAGTGTTATAAACAGCAATTGTTTACTACCAAGTTTAGAAATATATCACCAGTATGGCTTTAAAAAAATCTTCGACTATGTGCTAACATGTGCAACTTCACTTCATTGCCATCTCGAAGACTTATTATCAAATTTCATCCTCAAAACCTTACTGGATTTCAGATTCTCCAGTCAGCTGTTTATTATAAATCATATAAAAATATATTCTTACCAAATGCCAATACTGGTCACAGCCAGACAGAATAATAGAGGGCAGAGTGGTAGTCGCTAGAATATGAAGACAAATTAGCTGTTTGGATGCCAATAATGTAAATTGCTATTGGCCATGTTGATCTCTCTTTTCCATTGTATCTGGCCTTGGGGTGGGATACCAGTGACACCCTAAGGGTGTCAAAGTCAAAGAGAGAAAGCAGCTGGTCAAAAATTTGAAGATGTACTAATTTAAGGTAAAATTTTAGTGACACAGTAGAGATTCAAAAATGCACTCTGAAGCGCTAGCTCCAGATGAAAGCACACAAGTTGTACAGTCCACAAAATGTACCTGCTCTTTCTACAACATATTTCAAAGCAGGCAATTATTTTTAATGGTCTGTAAAAACAGTGAGAAAGACTGGTTGAATAGTTTAGTTGAAATTAGTTACTGAATTCCTCAGCCCTTTCTTGCCTTATTGATGAAAGTCAATATTTTTCTTCTTCTTCTTCTTCTTTTTTTTTTTTTGTAGAATTGCAGTTTTAGATGAGACTTGCAAAATGAATGGTATGTTACATGGTAATAAATGAAGAGGCTCAGAAAGGGCCTACCATATGCTCTCCTGACACTATGAATGTTGGACAACATTAAAGTTTTAAAAGTCCAGGCTACTTAATGAGTTACTTAAGAAAATGAGGAGTTTGTTTTGTTCACTGTTGTATTTTAATTGCCAAAAGGACTTAATATATATTTGTTGAATCGCCTAATTAATTCATTAATTAATAATATTCTTGAAAATTAATGTATGTTGGCAACTTAGAGATTAGTCTTCTATTTATTTGTTTAAAGAATGAGGAAACAGCTAAGAAGTAAAATAATTTTATGAAGGTTATAGATGTTGTAGAATTAGGACTAGGTACTTGGTTTTAAATTCTTATTTTTTATGCTTTCATAATTCTTAATTTCCATGACATTATTTTTTAAAAAGCTACTTAAATACATAAATGAAGTTTTCACTTTGAATGCTTTACTTTAATATTTTTATGTGGATTATTATCCTCAAATTTTTTTTAAGTTTCTAGAGTTTTTCTAGTTAGTACATTTTGATGAATTTTAACTTTAATTTGCAAAATTCCTCTCAATTTCCAAACTCATATTGAATATTTTGTGACCATATAACTGAGTAAAATCTTAATAACTTATATTGTTTTGAAAATAACATTTATTTGGTTAGAGTAATATTTTCAATTAGTTATTTTTCTTTACTATAAACAGCTTGTAAAATCAAAAGCTGTTTTATAAGCTTCCCATCTTGTAAAATTTAATAGTAAGCAACGTTTTTATTTTGGGAAATATTTACACTTGATCTATAAAATTATGTACTGTACTTTTTGGTTTTTAAGAAGCTGTGTCAGACTTAGTTATATGTTGGTCCTAGAAGCCCACTGATTTCAGCCATAGTACTTTCTCTGACTCCTTGTCATGTATGCCTCAGTTCCTTCATTGATATCCATTATCCAATAAACACTTATTATGTTTTAGATCTAAAATGTTCCTCAAAGTTTCATGTGTTCGGAGAGTCACTGAACTGTGGAGGCACTATACACATTGCTGGATTACTCCATTAATGGGTTCATACATGACTGTCCTCTTAAGAGGCAGGGTCTGGTCAGAGACAGTCACTGGGGCTGTTACCTGGAAGGGTGTGTTCTTGTACTCAGTTTCTCCCTTCTCTCTCTGCTTCCTGGCTACCATGGTTTGAATAGCTTTCTTCTGTCATGCTCTTCTACTGTGACATTTCTGACATGGAGCCAGTCAATCCATGGACTGAAACCATGAGTCAAAATAAACCTCTCTTTCTTGAGTTGTGGATATTGAATATTTTGTTCCAGTGATGGGAAAGTAGCTAAGGCCTTGACCTTAAAGGCTGCTGCGCTCCTTGTGTGTTTGATGCCATGTAGATGACCATTAAATGTTTCCATTTCCTGACCTCTATCTACAGGAGCTCATCCCCACTGATACTCAGAAATCCATTTTCCACTCCCCAATGCCACATCCTAGACCTTATACCTAACTACTGCACTGTGGAAATCACCAGAATATCCCATGCTTTGATCAGAATCACCTTTCCTTTCACTTGTATAACTCCTCCTATTTTGTCCATTTATCAACTTCAAAAACTCTGGCTTTCTTCCAATTCATTAATGTTCTGTAGTTGTCTTTCTTCCTAGATGCCGTAGGCCAATATTTCATCTACATTTTTGCCAATTCTATGAATACTTTTCCCTTGGATTTTTGATTTTATCTTTTTAGCAAAATCCTTACTGTGGACGCAACTGTTCATAGTTACCAATTTGCATTCAAGTGCCTACGGTAGTAATTCTGAAGAAAGTCTTAGAGCAGGAAAATAAAAGTTCGCAATTCGCAAGCCTCAGCCTCCCCTGTTCATTCTCAACCCTAAATGCCTTTTCAAACTCTTTGCTCTTCATATTTCTCTGTGCCTTTTCACTTTCATTTAGATGTGGTGTTTGACATTTTCTTGTGCACCATGAAGAAGGTACCTGGGTGAGGGGTGTGAATCTCCCAACATCCATGTCAGTCTGCATCTTCAGCCTCTCTTCACTGAAGAGGAACTGCTCGGAGTGACCCTCACGCCCCCATTTGGATGACAGCCTGTCCCACATTTGCAAGAGCATCAGACTGCTGACATTTTCTTCTTGTGTATCTAAACTTTGCATTTTCATAGGGTCTTTCTCAAGGATTCTTATATCATTCTTGCTTAAAACAAGCAAGGATGAGCTTTTAAACTTCACTCCTTTCTCATTTTCACCTGTGTCAGGTTGGATTTTCCAAAAAGCAGTTGCAACCTCCCTTTGTTCGCATTTATTTCTTAAATGTGATCTTGACTTTTCTTCCATTAAGTGGCTACATCCTCCCTCCTCTTGAACCTGGACAGAACTTTCTGCCTTCTCTACTAACAGAGTGAGGAGGACATTATATAGATGTGACATTTCCATGCGTTCTTTCTCTATGGACTTGTGTGAGCCTTCTCACAGCATGGTGGTCCAACTCTGAGAGGAAGTACCCTAAGCAAACAAGGTGGAACCATATAGTATTTTGATGGTTTGACCTTTTTAGCCCCACAGTGTTACTTCTCATCACAGCCTATCAAGAGTGGGTGTTATCAAATAATTTATCGTTTATGATGACAATCTAGATCACAGGGCTAACTGAAGTTTGTCACGCTTATCTACCATCATGCTGGTGTTTTTATCTCTTTCCATCCTGTATTTTTGAAAAAGGACTTACTATGCTCTGCTCACAATTGAAGAATGGGGATTTAAGTGTGAAATCTTCCCTTTCTCTGAGGTTAGAGTCCTTAATATATCCTTAATTTGGAATGCTTTGGGATAGGAAAATTCTTCCCTAGTTATTTATAATTGTATTACTTATTTGCATCAGTATGGACTCATGGACATTTAGTTTACAGTTTGGGTTATAATGCAATAGCAGACTTTATTTTTTGCTCAAATTCTTCTACTTCCTCCTTCTTATCCTTCCTCTCCCTCCTTTCTTCCTTCTTACTATTCAAATGCCACCCTAAGCATTGGGAATTATTTCTGTTATCTTCTAGGTCTCTTTGACATGCTGCATCAATGTAACATTATTTTTAGCACTTTCTTACTGCAATAAAATATACTCCACACTTATCTTTTATATTCCCTTTCCCATCCCAAGAATCAGTCCTTTCTCAAAAGCTAGCATTGCTGTTTTTTGGGGAGAAGAAATGAGAATCTGAGGTTCAGGTGCAGGTGTGCTCTTTGCTACCAGGGTGTCATTGCTTTTAGCCCTTATCAGTAAATATGACAATAGAACACACACACATTTTTTAGTAGTTTAATTTTTTGTAGGCTTTTTTTTTTTTGCAGTGTAAAGTTAAGGAGAAACATCTTAATTTCTTGCCAAATGCCATGAAATATCAATTCTTTTTCCCCTTGAACTGCCTCTGAAATTAACAAATTATTAAACTAATGGTAAACCCCTTAGCCTGTGGAAGCCTCAGTTTTTCATGTGTAAAATGAGAGATTCCCCGGATGACTGGAAATCTGGTCCAATTCTAAAGTCTTTATTTACCTGTAAGTAATGTATCTGTGCAAATTCATTTGAGGGACCTTGATCTTGACTTATAAAGTATAAAATGAGTGTCATTGTCGTAAACCATTAAGCTTGTCTGTGTATGAATGTGTCCTTGAGTGGGTTGAATGTGCTCTCACGGACACTGGCCACATTGTATTCAAGTAATTGTCACCTCTATATTCTATTTATTGAATTATAATGCACTAGAGGATGTATGTGAAGAACTGTACCTATATAAATCACTAGTTAGCACTTCCAGTAATTTCATCCTTCACACTTGGCATTACTTTTGAGACATCTCATTAAGTTCCATCTTCTTCCCTCCTTTCATTTTTCCATTAATAAAAGCTCTGCACTACTTTACTTTTTCTACTAATTCAAGACCTAGCTCTCAGTGATAGAGAGTTCCTAAATTTTTGGAAAAGAGTAAGGACTTGGTTTGTTTCTGACATTTATTTGGATCCTCTGTGTCATCACTGTCTCAAAAGCATGACATAGACTTCTTTTGGTGTGCTGGACCATGAAAGGAGAAAACAGGAATAAATTTCCACATATTTTTAAGTTAAAGGAACAGGGGAAGTGGGAGGGGAAGGGGAAAGGAAATAAGGGAAAAGAAAAAATATGAGAGGAGGAAAAAATGGAAACAAAGTCTTTGTAAATAAGGAAGGGAGGACAGGGGAATGGGGAAAAAATAAGAAGCAAGATGCATCATGTAAAGGTACAAGATCCCAATCATGGATGTCACTGTATTGTACACCTAAAACGTACCAATACACTAAATGGAAAAAACCCCAGCCAAGTAAGTCTATGCTTCGCTGCTTTAGGTTATTTTTGCAGATGAGAGCATGTTTTCTATGAGCAACTAGTTTCTCTCTTCTGCCCTTCATGGAAAGATCATTGTTTCTCTAGGATGAGGAACTTTTAGGGAGTTACAGGGTTCTCTGGGTCCAGTGTCCTCTTGATCTTTTCAGTGCACGTTCATCTGAAACAGCTCACCTAACTCTAGATGCTCTAAGAAGAGCTCTGCCAAATAATTAAGTGTAAAGTAATTGACACCTGCCTTTCATAGACTCTGGATGTTAGGGATAGCATGTTCCTTGGCAGCCATACGTTATAGACTACTAATTCTGCTTTAATCTTAACTCTCAATGAAAAAATATTTCAGAAGTTCGAGTATTTTAATATCAGGATTTTCTTAGATTTTTCTCCCCTTCTGGCAATCCCATTTCTTTGATGCCTTTTTAGAGTTTAGGTGACTTCGGTTTTATAAGACAAGGTATGCCAATTAATGGGAAGGCAGTTTGTTTCGCTCTGCTTTTTCTGCAACAGAAAGTTCTTGACAGCATTAAATGTGGCATCTTCAAGAAAGCATCTGGACTATGTTTATAGATGAGCATTTCTCATTTCATTGTCTGAATACAAAGCCATTTATAGGGCAACTTATCACATAAACACCCCTTGGCATCTTATAATCGAAATCAATAACACAGCAGAAAAAAGACAGATGCAATTTAACCATATGCTACATGAGAGATACTCTATGAACTTCTTAAAAGCAGTGTATATTGTATTTATCTTGCATAAATCCCTGATATATACAGTTAATTTTCATTAGTCTTTGGCAAAAGGAAGGTAGAACATTTTCTTTAATAGGAAGATTACAATAGTACTATTATTAGATTCATGAAATATTTTCGGATTTCTCACTATTTTAAAATGTGTTATCACTAATCAATTTACGGGAAAATATTTTCGGGCCTGAAAGGAAGTAGGGGGAGTCAGTTTGTCAATAGTGGACATTTAGAAAGAATCAGGGAATCATTGCCTACTGTGCGGTATGGCCCAGCTAGAAAGTGAACAGGCAATGAAAGGTGAAGACGGGGGCAGAGGTTACCAGAGCTGGGGCTATCACTGTAGCTGATGGACCAGATTAGGAAGAAATCGGTAGTCACTCAACCCAGTCAGGTGATGCCATGTGCCTACTCAGCTGCTCAGTGCAAATTGTGGCTGAGAAAAAAACCCCCCAAACCAAGAAGAGTCACCTTGGAACAACAGTAATCTCAGGAGGTAGCCAGAGTTTATAAAAATGGTGAGTCTAAATGGCAAGGAAAGTGACATGCTTGGCCTTGAAGAAGACTTGCCAAGACCTAAGAGACTTTCTCCCGACACCTTTCTCCTTGGCTTACAGGAGGCTCTGGGTGCCCAGATGCACCTTCCTCTGTGCATGCACATCAGTGTGTCTGTCTGTGAGTCTTAGTTCTTCTAAAGACACAAATCATGTAGAATTAGAATCTACTATAAGGGTCTGAGTTTTAGCTAATTACCTCTTTAAAAATCTTGTCTCCAAATACGATTCCTTTCTGAGGTAGGATGAGGAATAATGACTTCAACACATTAACCTGAGAGGTGCACAATTCAGCTTATACCATACTCCTAAGAAGGAAAATGTTGGTTATGTGGAACACTTTCCTTCCAGCTGCCCAATTTACATTCCTACTAACAATGCAAGAGGGCTCCAGTTTCTTCACACCTTCATCAACATGTTAATATTTTTGCTTTCCATGGTAGCCATTCCTAAAAGGTATAGTTTTGAGATGTGTATTTTTGTGAGTTCCCCATTCCCTTACATTTCTGTCTTTCCGGTCGTGGGTTTGCCCTCTTAACTGTGAGGCTAGTATCACATCTAAGTTGATGCTAACACATCTCATCCTTGGCATGCTCTGGGGGGTAAATATTTGATCATAAGACTGTTAATATCAATAAGTAACGTGGGTAAAGGAGTGCTAAGCATTTGCGTCATATGGATAATAAATAAGCTGCACAAAAACTGTTTGAATATAATTGCTGAAACAATAGACAGCTGGAATGAGTGATTTAAGAGTTTACTCTTACATATGATTCAGCTTAACTTCAAAAACAGCCCATATTATTGATTAATATGGAGCCAATTAAGCGCTTACCATTTTCTTTCAATAATACTTCTTATTGAAAAGCGGTACAACCATAGAAGTACTTCCCCAACCACAGTGCAGCTTGGGAAGTGTGTACTCTAGTGCAATCATTCCTCTTATAGAATGGAACACATTAGAGACTGTTTTGTTTACATGAGTTAGAAGTCCCCTTTGTATAGCTATTTGCATTCCAAACTATAAATTTCTGAACTTAGTTTTAAGTTAATTTATGGTTTCCTGAAAGACCACGATTCCTTTATTCAACTACATTAAAGAATATCCATCTTTCTCATTAGTCATCAAAGAAACCATTATAACTCAAACAAAAGTATTCTACAAAGACCTGTAAGTGGAAATGATCCTTCCTTTTGCCAGGTGTCTGGGAGAGGAGTTTACATTTTGCCCAAGGCCAATACTTTTCTAATGTCTTCTTAATATCTTTGAAAGTTACATCAATGCAAAACACATAAACTGATAATGTTATTCTAAATACAGATTTCATTTCCAGCTATACTGTTCTTTTTTTTTCCTGGTAAATTGATTCAGCTTCTCTCCTGGCTGCATGCTTTGGGGCTGGTCATACACAGAAATTCAGCCTAAACATCATCCTTGCAAGGCTTTGGTAGAAGCACTCAGTGGAATCCTCTCTTCTTTAGGTTTCCCTCTCCCTCTCCACATTCTCTCGCCATTCCATGCCTCTCATGTACTTCTAGTTCTGCATGTGTATATTTCTCCTCTGGGTCAATGATTCTTCAGGTTCATAAGGCAACAGTATTAGCTGAACAATATTTAGGTACTGAATTCTCTCTGAAATACCAACAGAAAATGAACTCAGTTATTTCTCAAACTGATCAGACTCCTTCCTAAGCCTATGCATTGGTAGGCTTAGCCCCTGGGTTTATCAGAATCTAAAAAATGGCAGGTGGCCACTACCTATCATGATTTTAAATGGACCATTGTTTCCTTTCTCTTTTTCCCTACCCCTTGCCTGTATTGTGCGAATCTGCTGACTGGAGACAGTGAAGGTTTGTAAAGAGAGAACGTACCAATTATCCATTTCACATACACATCTAAGGAGGTTTGGGGCAGATTTTTGAAAGAAGCTTTGGTTGAAAAGCATCTCACTCTAAAAACTGAATAAAAACTGGAGATGTATTTTCTGAATATGTGTTACATATTAGGCAGTGTGTGAGGCACATTATAACAATTCCATTGTCCCTATGACATCATGAAGGTGTACTGCTATTCTCACCTGACAGATGAGGACATAACTCTAGAAAAATTTTACCAAATGCTGGCCATTATACCCAAGGAGGTGATGGGGACTGGGATGAGACCAAAGGTCTTTCACTTCCAACGCAGTCCTTGAATTGAAGATTGATATGTTTTTATCCAGTTAGGAAAAACTAAATGTCTATTCTAACCCAGGATGACAAGTCTAAATGGAAATTTGAAGTTTATTTTCTTCCATACACACTTAGGTCAAAGCTGAGTCTTCTGGTTGCCCTCTCACATGCTAATTTTTGAAAAAAAGTCAATTGCATCAGCATGAACACTGCAGTGTGTGTGTGTGTGTGTGTGTGTGTGTGTGTGTGTGTGTGTGTACGGAATCTGTGTGCACTGTCATGGCATCAGGCTCATATTTGGTGCTGAACATGATTCTTGCAGAGTCTGACCTTAGCAGCAGAAGGGTTTAAAGCAGTGATGTCACAACTCTAGTATATCTATAGTTTGGTGGTGCCAGTGAGTATGCCTGGTAATGGAGAAGCTTCTTTCTAAACATGAAGCATCTACCAGAGCTTTGGGAAAGTAAATATGACTAAAACACAAAGAATTGGGCAGAGTGGAAGTGAGCACTGCAGAACTACATTCACAGGTATTACAGACAGTCACACAGTACCCTGAGGATTATAACGAACCTGGAAGATCCTCATACACAAACAAACATTATCCAAGGTCCTGTGCAGTGTCATTGTCCTATAACATATGCTTATAGCACAGGTTTGTGTTCATAGGTATCAATTTGATACCATGCTTTCTCAGTAGAATATGGAGATTCTGTGGGGAGAGGAAGCTGGGGACAGCATACAAGATGGAAAATCCTTTAAAAAGAGGCAGAACACACTCTGGATAGATGTTTCAAGCAATCTGTACCCAAGAACCAGATAATTTCCCCCCCAGCCTTTCCCAACTAATACTGACATTGATATCAGTTCACAGGAAAGGTGAATTTTCACTTGAATTGGGGAGAGTCAAACCAGTTTATACGCTGTTGAGGGAGGTGTATCCACTGATTGGACATGTATCTATCAGGCAATATGAAATTGCTATAAAATTAACTAACTGCTCACTTCCAATTTCTGCACTTAACTCATCAAGGAATAGATAACAGCAGATGAGTGCTAATCTGTGGCCTCCAGTGTAAGTTTCATAGCTGTAGACAAACCTGATCTACTGGATAGTTCCACTCAAGGGCCACACTGCTAGTAGATGTTACAAGGTGGTAGACCCTCTTGATACGATGCACTGGATGGTGTTTATTTATCTGCAGTGATATTCAAACTCCAGGATCATCCTTTCACTGCACTGTATTGTTTGGGTGGTATTGGTCTCCTCACCATGTTATTTCCTAACAATATTGATAATAAGAAGAACAACTTTCTGACCCGAAATGTGACTCCTTTGTATAGGAACAGCACAAGAGCAAATAAGCAATATTGTAGCTGCCAAAGCAAGAAGGAGCATTGCATTGGAAAGCATCATAGTCTGGTGATTGTTTTGCAACTTAAACAATAAGAATGAATGGGCTGGGGATTTAGTTCAGTGGTGCCGCCACCTGCCTTGCAAGTGCAAGGACCTGAGTTTGATCCCCATACCAAAAAAAAAAAAAGAATGAAGCTCCCATCTTGGTGGAGAAGCATGGCTTCCAAGAAAAAGCAGAGCAGATGGTGACCCATCAGGCAAGAAGTTTAGGGAAAATTATTTTTTAAATGTGATAAATGTGGCTGTATTTTTATTTTCTCACAAATTTATGTTCACCTTTAAAACATTCTGAAATTGGATTTGCTTTTAGAATTTCTCAAGTGCATCGTCCTGGAGAGGCTCGCTCCAAAGTGAGGACTGAGAAGTTTTGAAAGAGTACTGAGGCCATTCATTTAGAGGAGGGAATGAAAAGCTGAGGGCATTCACTTGACTTGAGCATTTAATTCCATCAACATAAAAATCCATGTTGGCAATCTGTTCTGTTCTTTTGATGACTGTATTATTTGGCTTCCATCCAACATAAAACTGGTTCCTTCAGTGTTCTGATGCTCGAGCTGTCATGAAGAAGGGGGTTTCTAGCTTTTCTTGTTTTCTGTTTATAGAATATGAAATTTAGAGCATTGAGATCTTCCTTTGCTGAGGTTTTGTGTGAGAAGTAAGCATCTGAGGAATGATTAATTTGGGTGGATTGAATGTGGATTAATTTCTGGTATGGAAAATAGTCAGGCTGAGGCAGCAGCTCTGGTGTTTAAGGTAAACATTTGATCTCCACAGGTGCCATAAGAGCTTCAAAGCTAGTTCTATAGCTAAGTATTTGATTTCTAAGCAAATTCTCTCACTTGATCCCCAAGAACAGTGTGTATTGGATTTTCTACCTCTCCTTCCCACCCAGTCATTTTAACACCTGTGTGTATTCTGTCAGGCAAGCCTGGAAGTAAGATAAGAAAAAAATTAGAAATGATAACACTTCTTTTTTTCAGGATATAGGCATAATTCTTGGCAATCAGTACTCACAAACTGAAATATATTTTTAGGTGATGTGAAAATTCATAAAAGATGAAAATCACTGTGCTTCAAGAAACTATAATTTGATTAGTCATGGATTGTAGGGCAAGCGGAAATGAAAACAGAAATAGAAATTCTGTAAAATGTGGTAAATTTTCAAAATTTAGACCATCAGTTGAAAATTAGCTTCCTTTTAAAATGAAAATTATCATACAGCCACTTGAAAATACTTATTTCAATTTCAGTGTGGCACGTGCAGCGTTGCAGAGCTTGAACAGAGGTGGTAGTTTTACCTTTGCAGTTGAGTATTCGGTATCCTTGAGAATGGCATGCTTCAGCCAGTGCCCTGGAAAGCAGATACCAGTGTGAGGGTGAAGAGTAGATTCACATCACAGAGACTCCCAGTAGAAACTCCGTGGGGGATGCTGGAAATGAGGGGCATCAGAGTTGGGGAGCAGGGAGAAGGATCATTTGTGGAGAGTTCAATGCCAGATTGCAGGTGTTGTGCTAAATCCACTGCTCCAAGTACTTCCCTTCATCAATCCTCAGCCTCGGAATGTTAAATGGTCTTACACAACTTCCTTGGCGTTTTTGATGGCAAGTTACCGCATTTTGTTAAACTTGAGATACCATCCATCAGAAGACAGATCCTATTATATTTCTACTCAGAAGTAAAGAAAAACTTTCAATGGAGCTATTGCTCAATAATGTCTTCTCACTGAGAATTTTTGTAAGAACATTTTTGTACTTGACTAATTAATGGGTCACACCAGTTTCTCATTAATTTTGCAATCCTTTCTATCCTTTCCAGTAATATGGCCTTTTACCCTGGCTTCAGTTGTACTGGTCAGTCCATGTTGGGTAATATTTTTGTACATATTGTCAACAATAACATTTTTCTCAAATTTTTTTATTTGTACATGTTTGCAGTACATAATGATTGCATTCCTTGTGGGAAGTTGGTACTCGTATATAACATGTCTTAATTCTTTTGTAATCCCTTTTCATTTCCCTCCCCAAACCCTCTTCCATTTCTTGGCCCCCTTCCCCTTTGCAGATGACCTCTCTCCTTCTTTCTTATTATCTACCTTTATTTTGTTCTTTATTTATATTTTGGGTTTCTCATATAAGAGAAACCATTGGATGGGAAAAATTTTTTTGCCAGCTATTCAGCAGATAGGGGATTAATATGTAGACTACGTAAAGAACTAAAAAACTTTAAACATTAAACCTGTCAAAATAAAAGACCCAGGTAAAGAATGGGCCAATGAAATGAATAGACAAGAAGAAGAAGAAGGAGAAGGAGGAGGAGGAGGAGAAGGAGGAGGAGGAGGAGGAGGAGGAGGAGGAGGAGGAGGAGGACAAGTGGCCAACAAATATATGAAAGAATGTCCATCATCTCTGGAAATTAAAGCAACACTGAGATTCCATCTTACTCCAGAAAGAATGGCTATTATCAAGAAATCAAATCATAGCAAATACTGGTGAGGCTGAGAAGAGAAAGGAAACTTCTGCATTACTGGTGGGAACATAAACTGGTACAACCATCATGGAAATCAGTACGGAGTTTTCTCAAAAAACAAAAAATAGAAATTCCATTTTACCCAACTGTTCTTCTCTGAGGTATCTTCCCAAAAGATTTAAAGATATCATATTGGAGTGATACACCCATACTCACATTTATGGTAGCACAACTCATAATAGCTAATCTTGGAAGCAGCCTATATGTCCATGAACCAATAAGTGGATAAAGAAAGTGTATTATTTATACACTATGGAGTACTAACTACTCATCAGAAAGAAGGATAAATGAGTCATTTGTGGGAAAATGAATGTACTTTTAGACCATAATGTTACGTGCAGTAAATCAGACACCAAGGTCAGCAACACAATTTTAACAAATTTATCTTTCTATGGATTCTATACTTATTTAGAGTCCATAACACTATTGATCACATTTTTTCTAAAAAGTATGGAATGGCTTTCATTGCTTTAATGAACATTTTTCACAAAACTTATGCCCACCCTTCTATTTCTGTGATTTCATGCTTTAACTGTAACTCTGATTCAATGCTGAATTTTAATGTAATATTGTAGAATATATTTTAAATAGATATAAAACTCACTATGGTATTAAAAAATGAGCATTATTCAATTAAATTGAAAACAAGCACAGTGACTATGTTCTGGTCCTCATGGGCAACATGAAATGCAATGCAACTGTGGTGTGGCCAGCAGCATCTGGTAGAAACTGACTGTAGGACATGTCCAGGTCCGGAGGATTCCAAATATAACAAAAGGCATATTTTAGGAATGAGAACATTTGAGTTTGAGCTTAATAAATCCATCCAGTATATTTAATATATGCATAATCAGTTTTGCCTACATGTTAGTTAACTTTTCAAATATGGTAGTGTATGCCTTGCTATGAGCGGAAAGTTTGAAATCTTGGTCCTCGGTGTGATGGTGTTAGCAGCGGAGTCTTTGGGAAATTAATTAGGTCAAGAAGGTGGAATCCTCAGTGCCCACTCCAGGGTGCTCTATGCTCTACAGCAGGGGAGAGTCCTGGAGATACAGCAGAAAGATGATCCTCACAAGATGAGGAGGCCGGTCTTCATCAGACAGCAGATCTAGAACTTCCCAGTCTCCGGAACTGTGAGAAGTAATCTTTGTGGTTTCAGTCAGGAAGCCTATGTTGCATTAGCCCAGACTGGCTACAGTATGATTCAAGGGTGTGAGTATCAAAATAAAGTAAGTGGAATTGAGAATTAAGTCAAGAGAATGAGCAATGGGGTCTGTGGACTTTATCTTGTCAGACTTACCAGTTCCTCAAGAAAAATAAGTTTTATGCAAAAGGGCATTTTTTTGTTCTGTTTCTGCTTACATGCTTCATCCTTGCTATGATAAATTACAAAACAGAAAGTATTTTGCATTATTGTATTGTTACCATAAGACAAATACATATTTATATAAAGAACAACAATACAGCAAAACATGAAAATGAAATAAAAATGACTTTTAATTCTATCACTCAATGAGATAGTGTCTATCATTAATAAAAGAGGACATTCAGCATATAAGACATCAGTTTTCTATACCGTAAATTTTTTCCATAAATGCAATTTCTTCCTGTCCCTAATGCAAGTCATTTTACAGGTAAGGTGAGAATTACTAAGAAGTTACAAGAGAAGATAACTTGCACTGAGTATCATGAGAGTTTTACAGAATAATAAAGAATTTGAAGAAGACAAGTTTACAAAATACTGGAGACAGTTCAATATTTTATGGAGTAGAAATATTTGATATGAATCTTCTTGGGTAGAATGTTCAGGTTTGCACTGGAGGAAGTGGGATTATCAGAAGGAGATAAATGTTTAGTTAACAATCGAATAAGAACTTAAATTGGGCCAATGGAGGAACTCATTAATTGTGTACAGTTTTTCAGATTTTCCCTGGCATATGGTAGGATTCCACAGCTCCTGAGATTTTGGTGTAGTCATAAGATGGGCCTAAACAAGAGAAATTTAAGATCAATGTGTTTCTCTCTACATTCTCTGCTAAATGCTCACCAATGGAACTGATCTGTTGACTGAGGCTTCTGAGTGATTATGATGAACAAAGTTCCAGTCCATAGTGGAAATCAAGAAAGGAAGAAAAACAAAGCTTACTTGACCCTGAAGTAAGTTAGAGAAACCTAACCTAATTTCTCTTGGTCATTATAGCTGGAGCTAGAGCATATGAAGACTGAGAAGGAGAGGTGAATCCAAAAAGCACAAAATCATACAGATGCTTGAATATCATAAAGTAACATGGCATCGAGACTTCATAGTATAAACAATATAGAGCCATTCGTGTGTTCATTTCTTTTTAATAGTAAAATGACATGATAAGATGGTATAGTAAGACGATTTGTTTCACAGTGTTCAGTAGAGTGAGTTGGAGAAGTAAGAACATTAATAAGAGACTAACACAGTACCTAAAGTGTGGATATGAACTATGGAAAGAGTATGAGATTTTGAAGGAATAATATGAAGGTGGAATATGAAATACAGAGGTAAAGATTTCGGCAGACAAGATGCTTATCATATGACATCATTATTATGAGATGAATTGTGTCCCCACAAATAACATTTTGGTGTCTTAACCCCTAGTTCCTCAGAATGTGACTTTATTTGGAAACAGTGTCTCTGCAGAGGAAACCAAGTCAAAGCGCAGTCATTAGGGTGGGTTGTCGTTCAGTACGTCTGCTCCTCTTAAAGAAATGGGAAATGGGGACAAGAGAGGACACACACAGAGAGAAGATGGCCATCCACAACTCTAGAGAAGAAGCCTGGGGAGATCCTTCCTTTGTAGCCCTTAGAAGGAGTCAGCACACCAGCCTCAGTTTCCAACTCTGTCCTCCAGGTCAGAAGACAATAGTTTCTGTTGTTAATGCCACTTACTTTGTAGTGTTTCATAACTAAAGCCTTAGCAGGGAAGGTTATTATTAAAGTATTTTAAAATCTTAACCTATTTGATCTTTAAAGATGTCATGCTCCCCCTGCCCCTCTAGATGCTGCACGGTTTTCTCAATTAGTTCAGAAGCACAAAGGTAACTTTTGCTCCTTAGAGCAAACACTGAGCCTCTTATTCCAGCCAGCTGACCTGTGTTCAAATTTGCATTTCAGCCTTCACCTCTAGCCTCCCTTCTCATATTAGAAAGGTAGTGAAGCATAACATATTTAGCAAACATAAGAGTTACCTTGGGAGATGGAATAAGAAGGTTACATTTGAAAGAATCAGACAGCCCAAATTCTGCTTAATTGAAAAAAGCCTTGTGGTGTGATGAATGTAGTCATTAATTTAATATCCAGCTCTATTGAAAGCTTTTATAGTCAGCTCTTGAATTAAAGGTATCAAGGTAAAAGCCTTCACAGAATTCCTATCTGATGGGAATGAGCTATGCGTTGGGTTTTTACTTGTTACTCTAAATTCTGTGCCAATTGCAGAAGGTGATGAAATGTACGGCTTCATATTGGTGATGTTTATGAACTGCAATACATCATTTTTCAATGCCAGAGGGTGATGGACTATAGCTTTATAAAATAACATTTATTATTTAACCACATTTTGAGAGCTTCACACAAGAAACATAAAAGACATTTTCTTTATAATCTTGATTTGGCCCTCAGAAGTCCAATCTTTTTATTTTGCAATATGATACTGAATCAATCTGGAAAGGAAAACTTAGCTCAGTAAATTATCCAATTAAGATTTTACCTAACCGTTACATTCTTGGTGCATTAATTTCACTTATCCACAGTTTGCCCTGCAGGTTTTTGATACCCCTAGAAACTCCTCGGTTTTAAGATGTTCGTGCAGCTTCTGGATATGTTCTAATTTTATTCAAAAACTAATTGAGCAACAGAGAACCCAAATTTACATAACAAACTGTGCTTTGATTTCTCAACCAATAGGATTTACTGTGTTTAAGGTGAACTTCAAATTAAGATTATCCCTGGGTATTAGGTATCCTGAAAGCTTATTCTAATATTCTATGTCAATAAGAGTAAAAAGAGATGTTTGCAAAATCACGTTCATAAAATACTTCACATTGATGTATTTGTGTATCCAAAGTTGTGTTTTAGAGTATTTCACAGACAAATTGGGTGGAAGCATTCACTTATCAGACATTTGTGGAAGCCTGTGGGCAACGCAATTTTTTACTAAGTTTCAAAGATGAGCAAGGTAATGTCACTACCATATAGTGGTAAGAGGCATATGTACAAATGGATGAGTGAAACAACGTAACACACACATGTTTTAATTTAACTGGCTCTGGTGTGTTGGAATAGACTTAAGGCTCTATACTTGATTTACTTTTCAAGAACTAGGAGAATATTTTTGGTCAGAAAACAGAAAAATATTCTAAGCAGAAGAAACAACAGAAGCTAAGGTTCCACGTGTAGATCATTTGGGACACAGTGCTGGTCAAACTTGGTTAAGGAAAAAAACTGCTTATGCAAGGAGAAAATAGAAGAACTAAAAGCAGGTTTGAATGAGATATTCATCAAGTAGCAGGAATATTTGGAAATCTAGGGCTGATAAAAATGCAAATAGAATCCAATAATCAAACTGATCCGACCAGCACCTTACTCCTGGGGAAAAGTAAGTGTGAAGGTCATGTTGAACATGGATAATTGTGTCATTCTAGTTCCAGCTCTGTCACTAATTATTTGGGAGAATTTTGCCAATTCCTTCAGTCACCATGCATTTATCAAATGCTGTGGATGAATCAGAGGATCTCTAGGTCTAGTTACAGCTCTCAGAAAAGTTAGAGTTCTGTTACCGAATACTAGAATCTATGTACTTTTTGTCAAGTGTAAATCCTGTGCCCTCTCAGAGAAATCTATTACTAAGTGATGGTAAGTAGAGATATTTGATGCAGGATTTGATACTTTTTCTTAGAATTTAAGGACCTTGAAGTGTTAATTAAAAGCTTCTCAGCTGTAGTAGACACTGTGGACACTTAGCATATATTTTTAGATATCTAGTACCATTTATACATCACTCATATGTAAGAATTTTCATCTTATAAGTCCCAGGTCTGCAAGGTCTGAGTTGGGAAAGTCACTTTCTCACTTGCTTTGGAGTGGAGGCTTAATATATGACCTTGGCCCCATTGCTAATATGTATTTGATCAAAATTTTATTTTAGAAGAGAGCGAGCCGAAGGAAGGACCCATGTGGTGGAGACATCTACCATTTCACAACAGCAGCTGGAGAGGTCTAAGCTGAGGGATCTCTGCCCCAGCTTTAGTGATGCAAACTGCAGTGTCTTTTCCACTGATGGGAGTGACCAGGCTCCACTGTGGCAGTGCAAGCAGTTAATCCCACTCTGCAGTGGTCAGGTGTGCAGGTTGTTGATATTCCTAGAGTTCCTTGTGTTAACTATTGCAAATAAATTTCTTTTTGCTTAAACTAGTGGGAGGTGATGCCAGTTTATGTATAAGAATGCTTTCTGACCTTCCTGACTCCTTTCTCTCCACCCTGCCATCCCCTTTGCCAGATCTCTTGTCTGCCAGCAGGGTAGAGCTTTCTATTTTTTTTTTTTTTTTTTTTTTTTTGGTGGTTGTTTTGTTTTGTTCTGTTTTTTCATGGAACAAATCAGAGTGCATTTCTTTCTAGTGACCTTTCAATGATGACAAAAGTGGCAAGACTCCAAATGAACCATTCAGGGCTCAGCTGCAACTCAGTCTAGTCTTATTAGGATTCTCTTCTGTCTACCATATCACTTCAAAAACTCATATTGGTGTAAAGAATTAGCTGCTAACATCTCCTGATAAGAAGATTGAGCACTAAAGAGAAAAGGTAAGGAAGAGAAGCATCAGATAGGAAAGAGAAAAAATGGATCTGTGTTGAAAACAGGAAACAAAACAAGTAGAAAGAAAAGAGGGTAAAAAGAATGTATAATGAAGGATGCTAATTGTCTGACTGGGACTCTCACTCTGGAAGGATTCTGTACCTTCAACTGGATCCCAGGTGCCACTGTGCCTTAACGGTACCATTTATTAGTGATTTATTTTAATTAATTATTTCTCTCTCCAGGGGACTCCTTCACAATGGATAGGTCAAACACAGGTAAATCACCAATTCATGAATACTTTCATGGAAAGAACTTTAAGACTCTCAGTGTCTAGTTTAGCAGCCTTCCTTTATAACCCTACCTTTTAAATTGAACCCTGCTTTCTATCACAGCCCTATCCTTTTCTTTTTCAAGAATGATTTCCTGACCTATGAACTTCCATTCTGTTTTCACAGGCGTTATATAGATGTTATAAAGATTCAGAATCTCAGTGTACCTATAATGGAGTTTTGCTTTCCCAAAGACACAAAACTTTATGATGGGACAGACTTTGATCCAGTTTTCCCCATCTTCCATATCTACCCCATCTCTGCATTTTTAAGTACAACCATCTTCCTTGTAGTTTAACCAAATTTTCTTATGGCTCATGGTGTCAATGGGCACCATGAGATTCTAATGGAGCCTTTTAATAGGTTTCTCGGCTGTCTTTGTTCATTCATTTAGGCCATTGAGACTGACTTTTCATTACCTCCAATTTCTCTGGATTTTACTCCTTGTATTTGTTAACTTTCCCATTGCTGAAACCAGGTACCTAACACCCACAACGTAGAGGAGGAGTTTATTTGGCTCACAGTATTAGAGGACTCAGTGGTGAAAGGGTATGGAGGAGCAAAGCTCCATGGAGTGCCTGCGACAGGCGTACTTCTCAGGGAGAGTCTCCTCCTGGCAATTCCCCGTGGATCATTTTTTGTTTCTTCAAGACAATCTAATCAAATATGCTTACTGGTCAAAAGATGGGGATCCACTGGAATCTGCTCTCAATTTAAGCATGTTGGGTTTTCACAGAGATTGGCTAGTATTGGTAATACATGGCTATGATAGACATCACTACTGATCAGAACATATGGGTAAAGAGATAGCCTCTCTCTGTGACCCATTTCTTGTCCATTTCTCCATTATCTACCATGCTTGGTGTTCTAGCTCCACCATGGTCACTCTCTTTGATCACAGTCTCTGTCATCGTATCCTCCTCCGGCACATATTTCACAGAGGTGTAAAGCTACTCACCCTTCGTAATAGCGCTTTTTTCAAAAGCATATCCAGTAATCTCCCCTTACCCGTGGGGGATATGCTCTAAGTTTCCCACCGAATTCCTTAACTGGGGGCTAACATCACACAGGCACCTCTTCATCTCTGCTTGGAAGGATGTGGTATCTGTCCTTGATCCATGGATATCTAGACTCACCCATGCAGCCCTTACCCAACCAGCTTCTCCAAAAACAGACAGAAGACCCTAGCAGAAATCTTCACTTGATTCTTTGCTTTCAGCAGATAGCTGGGATTAGGCTCTTGAGCAATGACCTTTCTTTAGCAGGTGGTAAACACCTTAATTTTATAAGGGTCAGGAAAGAACATAGCTAAGCATGTTTCACCAGAGTCTCATAGGTGAAGTACAAAGCTTACCACCACAAGTCTGTGAAACTGTGTTTTCCATCTCTGCACTGTGACTTTATTTAGCCAGGTACCTAAAGGACTGATGAAACAATTTGATACACAGGTAGGGTGAGATTGCTCCACTTTTCTCTGGCAAATCAGCGAATGTCAGACATATTCCCAGGATAACTCACTACCTGTGTATCTTTAAAACATTATATAGTCACTCTGAATTTCAGTTGTTACAGGAAACATTATATTTAATGGGTTTACACATATGCACCAAGGGTTGGGGTGAATAATAGAGTAAATGAGATTTTTTTTTTGTTTCCATAGTTTTAAGAAAAATGTATTAACTTTTTACTTTTAACTGAGGACATTATTTAGCCTAAATGAAGACTTCCAAAATCCTCTCAAAATGAGAAATTATACATATAAACCTATGTATATTTTTAGTTTGCTATATATGTAGATTCCTATATAAAATTGCACCTTTACAATTTTGATTTTTAGTAATGAAAAACTTAAAAATTTGTACTTTAAAAACTGGTTGTTACATTCACTTCTTAGAAAATATTTTTGAAGTATTAATTTTTCCCATTCATTTTGAAAAATGTTTCCAGTGGAGTTATTTCAAATGGAATTTATTTACTTATACATATAACTCTGATACTGTGCAGTTTTTATTTCTGAAACAATTATAAATAAGAACATTCTTAGATTTTAGCTGTTATCATTTTATATGACCAAAAGAGGTTAGTTGAAGTGGAGAAATGTTGGTAAATTGACCCTCCTCAGAAAAGTCCTTAATTATTTCTAGGTCTTATTAAATCAACAGATCTATCTGAAGGATCTTTGTCAGTTTGACATGCAATGCTATTCTCATTCTGTGCCTGAACACTGTATCCTGTATCCCGGTATTACCCATCTTTCTGCACATGTATATCACACATCTTTATGGAGCACAACACAACACACACCATGAACATAAAAACTGTTCAGTCAGTTCCAGTGACAGTTTTCAGATTCTCCTTTTTGGGGACCATAGTGATGAGTACTTATTTGTGTGGTCAAAGTATTAATGCTGGGCCAGCAATATGCTTTTCTGCGTGGCCAGCTTGTTCCTGGCTCACCAAGATCCTGGTGTCTGATTTGAGTCCCTTTATATGCAGTATTTGTCTCTGCCTATGGTACATGAGTTCTACTAGACTCTTTAGCAGTTGGCTTCCAGGCATGGTTGGCTTCCCTCCCTGGCATTCAGGAACATCTGGCTGAGGGTATGGGTGGCTGTCATTCCCTAACTCCAGTAAGTGCTGCTCTGCCTTGTCCCTACTGGGACCAGCGTAAATATGGACATGTTCATGTTGAAGAAAACACAATTTGGACAGCTTCACAATGCTTACCTTTACCAAGGTAACACTTGTGGAGAAGTTGGCGGTTGTCACTGTGAGTGATAGTATGTGCCCATAACATGCACAGAGTGCACAAGTGTACTGTGTGGTTGTGTGCATATACAACATACACACATAAACATATTATATTGCATAATATTTAAACAGCTGCATTTTCTATAAAGACTAAAATTTCTAATGTCTACATATAAAAGAATTATGAATAAGAAAACAAAAGCAGTAACTCTTTGGTAGAAGAAAAAATGATAAAACTCATCGATCAACCAAACACATGGAAAATTAAAAATGCGTGTGTGTGTGTACATACACATGCATATGTGTATAGGGGTTGCAGTAACATCCAAGGAGAGAGTAGAAATTGCTCCTTCATAAAATAAGTTTTTTGCTTCAATGAAAAGATGTTTCTTCATCAACTACAAAGAAAAACATGGAAACCTGTTTTGATTTTTCGCTTTTCTTTTTATTATTAGCAAATGACACTGCCATTGTGAAACTCAGGGCCCTAAGTGGGGAAATGTGGTGTCGCCCGGGTAAGTCTGCTGAATGCTTCCACATGAGCTGGCTCCCCGTATCAAATTACTCCTCCACAGTAAATCTCACAGTTCTCTCCATTAATTGGGGTGGCCTGATAAGGGATGTTGGCTGCATTTTGGCAGGGTGCCTTAGTGAAGCTAAAAATATACCTGTTTCCAGGCCTCATGGCAGCCAGTGGAATAAGTGTGTCAGATGATTTTTCTTGTTGTTGTTGTTTAGTACAGAGAAAGAAAATTCCTGACCAATGGAGCCTTTATACTAACTGGAATATATCTACTGGCCAGCTCTGTGTGTTCTCAGTAGATCAAACTTCCAGAGTTTCCACCTAGATTTCCAAATCTGTTTTTTCAATGTCCCCATTGAGCTTATGAGCTTCTGGTTATGTTTTTATTCCTTACTTTAAATACACTTTTCTTAAGCATGTATTTTATTTTATATGTAATAAAGAGTACCTATAGATATATAATTTAGCAATGCTGTATAACTAGCATGATTATCTCCTTGTAAGTCTTGATTATTCTTAACATAAACCTTGTAATCATAAACAACCCTTTATTC
This sequence comes from Heterocephalus glaber, assembly GCF_053883595.1. Lineage (NCBI taxonomy): Eukaryota > Metazoa > Chordata > Mammalia > Rodentia > Bathyergidae > Heterocephalus > Heterocephalus glaber. Next base: position 3,210,363 of record NW_028258333.1, on the reverse strand, counting down.
TACCCTCCTCATGTCTCCTAATAGTTCTAGCCCACTTCCTATCTCTATGAATTAGCATATTCTGGGCATTTCATGTAAGTGTGATCATATAATACTCATCCTTCTGGATCTGGCTGAGTTCGCTTAGTATAATATTTTCTTTTCTTTTCTTTTTTTTTAAGTTCTTTTATTGGTACAGTTTAGGTATACAATTTGTTTACATTTATCATTGGGTGTTTGTACCTGTACATGATATATCTTGGTTCTTATTTTTTTTCCCCATTACCTGTGCACCCTTTACCCCCTCCACCCTTCCCTACTTACATAGATTTCATTTCCATTTTTTTTTTCTTTTCTCATAGTTTTTCCTTTCCCCTTCCCCTCCCTTCACTCCTTCATCTTTGGACCTTTTTTCCTATTTCAAATGATCAATTATTCATTTTAATCATTTTAACCCTTGTTTACACTATCAGTTTCTCACACTAGTGAAACTATTCGGTATTTACACATGTGTGTCCTATTTATTTCACTTAAGAGTATGGTCTCGATATGCACCTATCTAGCTATAAATGACTCTAGTTTTTCGTTCTTTATGGCTGAGTAGTACTCCATTTTATTAAAAAACCACATTTTCTTTATCCAGTTTCCAGTTGATGGGCACTTGGGCTGCCTCCAAGCTTTAGCTATTACAAACTGTGCCCCTATGAACATGGGTGCAGATATATCACTGTGGTATGATTCTTTTAATTCTTTTGGGAAGATACCCAGCAGGGGAATAGCCGGGTCAAATGGGACCTCTAGTCCTAGTTCATTGAGGTATCTCCATACTGACTTCCACAGAGCTTGCACCAGTCTGCACTCCCACCAGCTATGGAGAAGGGCTCCTTTCTCCCCACAATCCCGCCAGCATTTGTTATTTGTTGATTTCTTGATAGCAGCCATTCTTTGTGGGTGAGGTGGAATCTCAGTGTTGTTCTCATCTGTATCTCTCGAATGACAAGTGATGTTGAACATTTTTTCATACATTTGTTTGCTGCTTTTATTTCCTTGTTGAAGAAATGTCTGTTCATTTCAGATGCCCATTTTGGAATTGGGTCTTTGAATTTGGGGGGTCTGATTTTTTTCAATTCTTTATTTATTCTAGATAGTAGTCCTTTGTCTGAGGTACAGCTGCTGAAACTTTTTTCCCATATTGTAGGTTATCTGTTAGCTCTGTTGGTGGTTTCTTTTGCAGTGCAGAAGCTTTTTAATAAGATGAGATCCCAGTTGTTGATTCTTTCTGCTAGTTCCCGCGCTGCTGAGGTTTTGTTCATGAAGTCTTTTCCTATGCCAATGTCTTCAAGAGTTCTACCTAACTTAACTTCCAGCAAGTTTAGTGTTTCTGTCTTAATATTTATATCTTTAATAGACTTTGATCTTAGTTTAGTGCATGGTGACAGGTATGGGTCTAGTTTCAACCTTTGGCAGGTTGAAATCCAGTTTTTCCAACACCATTTATTAAATAGGCTATCTTTCCTCCAATGATGGTGGTTGTCTCCTTTGTCAACGATGATGTGGCTGAGCAGCTCTGGAGTTGTTTCTGCATCTTCTAATCTACTCCACTGATCCCTGGGTCTATTCCTTTGCCAGTACCATGCTGATTTTATCACAGTAGCTTTGTAGTATAGTTTCAAGTTGGGGATTGTGATACCCCCAGCCATGTCTCTGTTGCTTAGAATTGCTTTAGCTATTGTAGGTCTCTTATGGTTCCAAATGAATTTTTGGATTGTTTTCTCTAGTTCTGTGAAGTGTATTGTTGGACTTTCAATTGGCATTGCATTGAATCTATATAGTAGTTTTGGAAGTATGGTTATTTTCACTATATTGGTTCTTCCTACCCAGGAGCAAAGGATGTCTTTCCATTTTCATATATCTTCTTCAATTCCCTTTTTCAGAGTGCTGTAGTTTTCAGTGTAGAGGTCTTCTGCTTCCTTTGTTAGATTGATTCCTAGATATTTCATTTCTTTGGATGGTATTGTAAAAGGAATTGTTTCCCTAATTTCTCTCTCAGTGAGTCTGTTATTTGTGTACAAGAAGGCTATTGTTTTTTGAGTGTTGACTTTGTATCCAGCTACTCTACTAAATCTGTCAATTAAGTCTAGAAGTCTTTTGGTAGTTTTCTGGGTCTTCTATGTAAAGTATCATATCATCAGCAAATAATGACAGTTTAACTTCTTCTTTTCCTATCTTTATTCCTTTTATTTCTTTCTCTTTTCTAATTGCTGTGGCTAATGTTTAAAGAAGTATATTGAACAGGATTGGTGATAGTGGGCATCCTTGTCTTGTTCCTGATTTTACCATGAAAGTTTTCAGTTTTCGACCATTTAATATGATGTTGGCTGTTGGTTTTTCATGGATAGCCTTAATCAGGTTGAGATAAAGCCCTTCCATTCCAATTTTCTGTAGGGTTTTTATCATGAATGGGTGTTGGATTTTGTCTAATGTTTTTTCTGCATCTATTGAGATGATCATGTGGTTTTTGTCCTTGACTCTGTTAATATAGTGTATTACATTTATTGATTTATGAATGTTGAATCATCCTTGCATCCCTGGGATAAATCCAACTTGGTCAGGGTGTATGATCTTCTTGAGGACACTCTGTATTCTGTTTGCCAGTATCTTGTTGAGGATTTTTGCATCTATGTTCATTAGGGAGATTGGCCCGTAGTTCTCTTTTTGGGTTGGATCTTTCCCTGGTTTTGGAATCAAAGTCACACGTGCTTCCAGGAATGAATTTGGAAGTATTGCTTCCCTTTCAATTTCCTTGATGAGTTTGAAGAGTAATGGCATTAGTTCTTCTTTAAATGTCTTGTAAAATTCAGCATTGAAGCCATCCAGACCTGGGCTTTTCTTTGTTGGTAAATATTTTATTACATTTTCAATTTCACTCATTGTAATTGGGATGTTTAAAATTTCTGTATCTTCATTTAACTTTGGCAATTCATATGTATCTAGGAATGTGCCCATTTCTTCTGTGTTTTCCATTTTATTGGAGTAGAGGTTCTTGAAGTAGGTATTGATGATCCTCTGGATTTCTGTTGGATCTGTTGTGACTTCAACTTTTTCATTCTTAATTGCATGTATTTGTGCCTTTTCTTTCCTTTGTTTAATAAGGTTGACTAAAGGTTTTTTGATTTTATTTATTCTTTCAAAAAACCAGCTCTTTGATTTGTTGATTTTTTTGTATTGCTCTCTTAGTCTCCATTGCATTGATTTCTGCCTTAATCTTTATAATTTCCTCTCTCATACGAGCTTTGGATTTGTTATGCTCTTCTTTTTCTAGGAACTTGAGGTTCTGCATTAGGTTATTTATCTGAGTTTTCTCTGCTTTCCTAATATGGGCATTCACTGCTATGAATTTCCCACATAGAACTGCTTTCACTGTATCCCATAGATTCCTGTATGTTGTACTGGCATTTTCATTTACTTGGAGAGACTGGTTATTTCTTCTTTAATTACTTCTGTGACCCATTGGTTGTTCAAGAGGGTATTATTCAGTTTCCATGTGTTTGTTGGGTTTTTGCGGTTTCTTATGTTATTGATCTCCAATTGTATTGCACTATGGTCTGATAATATACAGGTGGTAACTTCAGTTCTTTTACATTTACTTACGTATGTCCTATGAGCTAGCATGTGGCCTATTCTGGAGAATGACCCATGTGCAGCCGAAAAGAATGTGTATTCTAATTTTGTGGGGTGGAACACTCTGTAAACATCTATTAAGTCCATTTGTTCTATAGTTTGGTTCAGTTCTAGAATTTCCTTGTTAACTTTTTGTCTAGATGATCTGTCTATTTGTGATAGTGGGGTATTGAGGTCTCCCACTACAATTGTGTTAGTGTTTATGTTGGTTTTTCATGTCTATTAATACTTGTTTTGTATAGTTGGGGGCATTTGTATTTGGTGCATATATATTTAAGATTGTCATCTCTTCCTCTTGGATTGTTCCTTTCACAAGTATGTAGTGACCATCTTTGTCTCTCTTAATTAGTTTTGGTTTGAAATCTACTTTGTCTGTAAATAAGATTGCTACCCCTGGTTTCTTCTGGGTTCCTGTGGTGTGGAGAACTGTTTTCCATCCTTTTACTTTCAGTCTATGAGTTTCTTTTTGAGTTAAGTGTGTTTCTTGTATACAGCATATTGCTGGATTTTGCTTCTTAATTCATTCTGCCAGTCTATTTCTTTTGATTGGTGAATTGAGGCCATTAACATTGATGGTCATGATTGATAGATATTGATTTATCCTTGTCATGATGTTTTACTTTTGTTGGCTCTTTTTTTTCTTATTTTCCCCCCTTTCCCTTTAGTGTCTTACCTTGCCTGGTGGCTTCCCTCTGTTGGGCCTCACAGAGTTGTGACCTTCATTGCTTTTTTCTAGGGTATTGTTTAGAATTGCTTGTAGTGCTGGTTTGGTGTTCATGAAATTTCTCAGGTGTTCTTTTTCATGGAAGTATCTAATTTCCCCATTGATTTTGAAAGATAATTTTGCAGGAAACAACAGTCTAGGTTGGAAGTTATTTTCTTTTAGGGCTTGAAATACTTCACTCCAGGCTCTCCTTGATTTGAGGGTTTGTGTTGAGAAGTCTGCTGTGATTCTCATGGGCTTTCCATTGTAGGTGATTTGTTTCTTTTCTCTAACTGCTTGTAGGATTTTGTTTTTCTGTTGGGTTTCTGGGATCTTGACTATTATATGTCTAGATGTAGATATTTTTTAATCATGGCTAGTTGGGGTTCTATATGCCTCACTTATCTGTATGTCCAATTCTCTACCTCTGTCTGGGAAGTTTTCCACTATTACTTCTGTGAAGAGTTCTTTTTATGTCAATTGTGCTTTCTCCTGTTTGTTCATGGACTCCTATCAGTCTTATGTTATTATTCTTTGCATTGTCTAGCAGTTGTTGGATTGATTTCTCAGGGTCCCTTACTTTTCTTTTTGGTGCCAGGGATCGAACTCAGGTGCTTGCGCTTGTGCAGCAGGTGGCAAAACCACTGAGCTAAATCCCCGGCCCTTGTCCCTTACTATTTTTAAGAAATCTCTATTTTCATGGTCTCTAACCATGATTACCATGATTCTGTCTTCTATATCTGATATTCTATCTTCAGATTCCTTTAATCTGCTGTGGATACTTTCAATGGAGTTTTTGATCTCCTGAATATCTGTTTGAATCTATTTCATGGATTCCATTTCTTTCTTATGTTGGACGATCATGGTTTCCATTTCTTTCTTATGCTGGGTGTTCATGGCTTCCAGCATGTTTCTGAGCTCATCTATTTTTTTCTTTTTTTATCTGTTTCTGTTCTAGATCCTCTAATCATGTCTTTCACTCTGCTCACCATCTCTGTAGATATCTGGGAGATTATTTCTGCTTTGAATTTTTCTAGAGCCTCATTCATCTGTTTTGTTACCCTGTGCTCTCAGTTCAGGTTATCCAGGTGTTTGGTTATTTGACTTTTCCTTCTCATTTCCCCCAGGATTTACCCTTGGTGGGGTGGAAGTCTGAGTTTGTGTCTTGCTTAAATGTCTTCTCATTTTTGTTTTTGGTACTGTCCTTGGTTTAACTCCTGGGTTGATAGTTTGAAATTGCTTATTGTAGGTATCTTTGTTGCTTGTAATTAGAACCCTTATGGAATGATTGTTTCTCAGAGGTGTCTTCCAGATATAGCTGGTCTTTAAGTTTTGAGTCTCTAATGATTCTAAGGCTATCTCATTTTCCTTATACTAGGAAGGTTCACTGACTAGATCATTACAACACCTTAGCCCAAGTGATACAATCAGCAACACCATTGCATCAAGTACATCTTTGAAAATGACATTTTGTGGTAGTTATTAAGCTATCACCTTTAGCTGTGTGAATTAAATCAAGATTGAGGACCAACCCAACATATAGGGAGTATACTCTTCAATATAACAACTTTACCCTTTGGGATGGGGAGTTAGAAGGGGTTGGGGAGGGAGGGATAGAAGGAAAGAAGGATAGGGGAAGGATAGCAGTGTGGTCAGAGGACACAGTTGAGAAGGAAAAAGAGAATACTAGGAAAATAAAGAAGAACTCCAAATGAGGACCAAAACAGGGACAAAAAGGGAAGATGAATAATGTGAGGGAGCAAGAGAGTGAGTGTAAGAGAGAGAGAAAGGAAAGAGAAAAGAAATAAGAAAAGAAAAAAAGGAGAGAAAAACAAATATTTGCAAAGAGTAGGAAAAAAATTAAAGATAAGAGGAGGAAAAGAAAAGAAAAGAGAATAAAGCAAAATAATAAAGACTAATTCTGGGAATAAAAAATAACCATGAAGATGAAGGGCTTCTTTCAGAGTATGTCTCTATTGTCACAATAGACAACATGGGTTGCAGTGTGCAGATATAAGTCAATGAGTCTCAGCAAGCTAGTCGTAGGCTCATGAGATTCAGGCAGATTTCTGGCTACAAGTCACAAGTTGAGCTCCCTGTTCTCCTGTAGGTTTGAACTCTGCAGAGTTGTATTGCAGGTTCCAGCTGCCCTTCCCCTGAAGATAGTCCCGGTCCTGATGGGAGGTGAAGATGACTCCAACTTACCCAATAGAGTGGTCTGGTGGTCTGGTGTCCTCTGCGTCTTTGTAGTGTGGAACTAGGTGGCTGTACAGAGGAGCAGGGGTGGGGAGTGTCCAGTGGATTGCTGATTCGGTGGGCTGATTTGGCACATTCAGTGTGACTCACAACATTGCTATGGCAATCACAGACCTGCCTGTCTGCAGCCGGCTGATCTAGTATATTTTCAAGGTCAATCCATGTTGCTACATATCTTACAATTCTTTAATTCTTGGACACCTTTTGTCAATACTTATTTTTGCAGAAATTTGTAAATTATTTTTAATTTTCAAATTTATCAGTGAGATCAACTGTAATGCTCTTTAAAATCAATGCTGCATGTCCATTTCATCCCTGTGATGGTTAATTTTAGGTGTCAACTTGACTGGTTTATAGGATACTCAGATAGTTGACAAACATTGTATATCAGCTTATCCATTAGGGTGCTTCTAGAAGAGATTGATCTTTGATTTAGTGGGCTACACAAAGAAGATCTGTCATTACTCAGAGTTGGGTGTCATACAACCTGTTAATGTCAAAATTCCAGGCAACCAGGCGTTTAGACCCAGGACATCAGCTATTCCTTTGTACTCACACTACAGTACCATCTTCCCTGGGTCTCCAGCTTGAAGTTGATATATCATGGGATTTCATAGACTTGGTAATCATGTAAGGCAGTCCCCATTATCTGTCTGTGTGTCTTCTCTATTGATTCTGTTTTTCAGAACTCTAATATGACCACCTTTCTCATTTCTAAAATTTATTTGTGATTTTCAATTTTTATTCTCTTCATGAATATTACTTCTGGTTGGTTAAAGCTTTTATTCTTTTTTTATAGAAACTTCTCATCTTACTGTGACTATCTTTTGGATTGTGCTTTTAACTTTATTACTTTAGGTGTTTATTTTGACTATTTCCTTTGACATATTTTATTTTTATTGCCAAATTCTTAATTTCACATCCTCCACAATCATATTCTTTTTTCTTCCTCTTAAAATATGTATTAAAGATACTCATTTTCTTTCAAGGTTTGATTTACCTGCATCAGCTCTGTTTGTCATATCTTCAGTATTCTTGGTGGAAACTTTTTTATATCCTTCTGTATTTTACAAGTATATTTTTTCTCTTGGTTTATTAGTCCTGCATGTTTTAAATGTCTCAGTGTAATGATGCAATTGTCAAAAACTTTAGTATTACTTTTATTCTTTTGTACTGCCAAAACTGTTACACTTATTCAATGTGGTCCCAATCAAAATACTAAGAGCATACTTTAAAGACTTAGAAAAAACAGTCTTAAAATTTATACAGAACCAGAAGAGACTCAGAATAGCAAAAGTAATTTTGGGCAATAAGAGCAAAGCAGGAGGCTTTACAATACTTGACTTCAAGCTATACTACAAAGCAATAATGATAAAAGCAGCATGGTACTACAATAAAAACAGTTGTGTGGATCAGTGGAACAAAACAGAGATATAGAAACATTCTCACAGAGACAGGCAGCCACCTGGTTCCACACTACAAAGACGCAGAGGACACTGGACCACCAGACCACGGTACTGAGTCCCACAGCTCCCAGCCCAGAGGTAGGGGCTTCTGAGGTGCCGTCCCACTGATCCTGGTCCAGAGGAAGGGGCTTCCCAGCCACCATCCCTCCCTCTGCTCCCAGCCCAGAGGAAAGGGCTTTTGAGTCACCTTCTGTCCCATCGCTCCTGGCCCAGAAGAAGGGGCTTCCAGGTCACCATCCCTCCTGCTGCTCCCAGCCCAGAGGTAGGGGCTTCTGAGCTGCTGTCCCACTGCTCCTGGTCCAGAGGAAGGGGCTTCCCAGCCACCATCCCTCCCGCTGCTACCAGCCCAGAGGAAAGAGCTTTTGGGCCACCATCCCTACTGCTGTTCCTGGCCCCTGTCCCACCTCTCCCAGCTCAGAGGAGGTAATCTGTGCAGGCGCCAACAGCCCCCCCAGTTGAAATGAGAAAACACATAAATAAGTCTCAAAACCAGACTTCCAGATCACCTACACCAAGCCCAAAGGGAAATGAGTTAGAACACTCTGATACTCAATCACCTGGACCCACTGAACTGGCAACAAAAGGGGATATGGAAAAAATGAAATCAGAAATAATTTCTCAGATAACAGGAGAAATTGTTCCCCTAGTGCAAGACATGAGTAATAAATCTAGAGAGGAACTGAGGAACATGATGGAATCCCAACATAGGAAACAAATGGAATCCATAAACAGTTGCAAATAGATTTCCAGGAGATGAAAACTCCATTGAAAGTCTACACAGCAGAATGAGCCAATGTGAGGACAGAATTTCAGATGTAGAAGATAAGCACAATTAATGACCAGGAAAAGAAAAATTGCTTCAAAATTATAAGGGAACATGAGAAATCAATCCAGCAGCTGCTAGATGATGCAAAGAAGAATAAGATAAGACTGATTGGAGTCAATGAAGAAACAGGAGAGAGTGGAGATGACATAAAAAATAATGGCAGAAAACTTCCCAAGCAGGGGAAAAGAGCTTGACATACAGACAAGTGAGGCATATAGGACTCCAAATAGCCTTGATCAAAAAAAATCTACACATAGGAATATAATTGTTAAGATTGCAGAAACTCAACAGAAGAACAAAGTTCTACAAGTACTTAGAGAAAAGAAACAAATCACATACAAAGGAAAGCCCATCAGAATCACAGCAGACTTCTCAACATGAACCATCAAGGCAAGAAGAGCTTGGAGTGACATATTCCAAGCCCTAAAAGAAAACAGCCTCTAACCCAGATTGATGTACCCTGCAAAACTATCTTTCAAAATGGATGGAGAAATAAGATACTTTCATGACAAAGATCATCTGAGGAACTTCATGAATATCAAACCAGCACTCCAAAGAATTTTGCACAATATCCTAGGAACAGGCATTGAGGATCACAACCCCAGGAAGCAAAGCAGAATGAACCCATCTGGCATGACAAGAAATTAAATGTAAAGGGGGAGAACCCAACAAAAAGAAAAAGTCATGGCAATGACAAGTCAATATGTTTCAGTTGTAACCATCAACGTTAATGGCTTCAACTCACCAATCAAAAGAAATAGACTGGCAGAATGGGTCAAGAAGCAAAATCCAACAATATGCTACGTACAAGAAACACACTCAATTCAAAAGGAAACTCATAGACTGAAAGTTAAAGGGTGGAAAACAATACTCCATGCAACAGGAACCCGAAAAAAAGCAGGAGTAGCTATCCTCTTTGCAGATCAAGTGGATTTCAAACCAACACTGATTAAGAGAGATGAAGAAGGACACTACATCCTTGTGAAGGGAGGAATCCAAGAGGAAGAGATGACAATCATAAATATCTATACACCAAACACTAGTGCACCCAGCTATATAAAACGAATACTAATGGACATGAAAAGTCATATATGCACTAATACAATTGTAGTGGGGGACCTCAACACCCCACTGTCACAAATAGACAGATCAACTAGACAAAAAATATGTAATGAAATACTAGAACTCAATCGAACTCTTGAACAAATGATCTTAACAGATGTTTACAGAGTCTTCCAACCCACAAAATCAGAATACACATTCTTCTCAGCTGCACATGGGTCATTCTCCAAAACAGACAACATATTCACACATAGAACATGTTTAAGTAAGTCCAAAGGAATTGGAGTTATCCCCTCTATATTATCAGACCATAGTGTGATGAAATTGGAGATCCATAGCAAAAGAATCTCGAAAAATTTCATAAACAGGTGGAAATTGAACAACACACTTCTGAATAACCAATGGGTCACAGAGGAAATTAAAGAAGAAATCAGACAGTTCCTTCAATTATATGACAGTGACAATACAACATATCAGAATCTATGGGACACAATGAAAGCAGTCTTACGAGGGAAATTCATAGCAGTGAATATACATATTAGGCAAACAGAACAAGCCTAATTAAACAACCTGATGCTGCACCTCGAGCTTCTAGAAAAAGAAGAGTAGGACAACCCCAGAGCTCATACAAGGGAGGAAATTATAAAGATCAGAGGAGAAATCAACGCAATGGAGACTAAGAGAACGATACAAAAAATCAATGAAGGCAAGAGTTGGTTCTTTGAAAGAATCAACAAAATTGACAAACCCTTAACCAACCTTATCAGAAAAAGGAAAGAAAAGGCCCAAATCCATGCAATTAGGAATGAAAAGGGTAACATTACAACAGACCCAGCAGAAATCCAGAGGATCATCAATACCTACTTCCAGAACCTATACGCCAATAAGATGGACAACACAGAAGAAATAGACAGATTCCTAGATACATATGAATTAGCAAAGTTGAATGAAGAAGACCTAAAAATTCTGAATAAAGATAGGAAATGAAGAAGTCAAATTGTCTTTATTTGGAGATGACATGATACTCTATATAGAAGACCCCAAGAACTCCACCAAAAGTCTTCTAGACTTAATAACCAAATTCAGTCAAGTATCTGCTTACAAGGTCAACACAAAAAAATCAATAGCTTTCCTCTACATGAATAACAGACTCACTGAGAGACAAATAGGGCAAATAATTCCTTTCCCAATAGCATCCAAAAAACAGAAATACCTAGTAATCAACCTAACAAAAGAAATCAAAGACCTCTTCTCTGAAAACTATGGCACTCTGAAAAGAGAGATTGAAGAAGATATCAGAAAATGGACAGACATCCCCTGCTCCTGGGTAGGAAGGATTAATATAGTGAAAGTGGCCATACTTCCAAACCTGCTATATAGATTTAATGCAATTCCAATTGAGATCCCAGCAGCATACTTCATGGACCTTGAGAAAACAATCCAAAAATTCATTTGGAACAAGAAGAGACCCAGAATAGCAAAAGCTATTCTAGGTAACAGAGAAATGGCAGGGGGTGTCACAATCCCCAACATGCAACTCTACTACAAAGCTACTGTGATAAAAACAGCATGGTACTGGCAAAGAAACAGACCTGAGGACCAGTGGAATAAATTAGAATATGCAGAAACAACGCCAGACACACTCAGCCATCTCATCTTCGATAAAGGAGCCAAACATCCTCACTGGAGGAAAGATAGCCTCTTTAATAAATGGTGATGGAAAAATTGGGCTTCAACTTGACAAAGATTAAAGCTAGACCTGTATCTCTCACCATGCACTAAACTGAAATCAAAATGGATTAAAGATTTAAATATTAAAATAGAAACTCTGAACCTGTTGGAACAGAGGTTAGGTAGAACTCTTGAAGACATCGGTGTAGGAAAAGATTTTATGAACAAAACCTCAGTTGCCCATGAACTAGCACAAACAATCAACAAGTGGGATCTCTTCTTATTAAGAAGCTTCTGCACATCAAGAGAAACCACCAGCAGTGTGAAGAGACAATCCACAATGTGGGAAAAAATCTTCACCTGCTCTTCCTCAGACAAAGGTCTACTATCTGGAATCTATAAAGAACTTAAAAAGATCAGACCTCCCAAATTTCAAGGTCCAATCCGAAAATAGGCATCTGAAATGAACAGATATTTCTCAGACAAAGAAGTAGAAATAGCAAATAAATACATGAAAAATGTTCAACATCACTGGTCATTCGAGAGATGCAAATGAAAACAACACTGAGATTCCACTTCACTCCAGAAAGAATGGCTGCTATCATGAAATCAACCAATAACATATGCTGGTGGGGCTGTGGGGAAAGAGGAACCCTGCTCCATTGCTGATGGGAGTGTAGACTGGTGCAACCACTGTGGATATCAGTATGGAGATTCCTCAAAGAACTAGGACTGGAAGTCCCATTTGACCCTGCTATTCCACTGCTGGGGATCTTCCCCCAAAATTAAAAGAACCATATCACAGTGATATATGTGCGCCCATGTTCATAGCACCACAGTTAGTGATAGCTAAAACTTGGAAACAGCTCAAATGCCCATTAACTGGAAACTGGATAAAGAAAATGTGGGTTTTAAAAAATAAAATGGAGTACTACTCAGCCATAAAAAATGAGAAATTAGAGACATTTATAGCTAAGTGGATGCACATTGAGGCGATACTCTTAAGTGAAATAAATAGGACACACATGTATAAATACTGAATAGTTTCTCTGGTGTGAGAAACTGAAAGTGTAAATAAGGACTAAAATGTATAATAGGTAATGTGAAATAGGAAGAAAAGGGGCAAAGGGGAAGGAAGTGGGAGGGCTAGGGGAAAGGAAAGAAGGGAATGGGATGAATATGAGAAAATGGAAAAATAGTAACAAATCTTTGTAAATAGGGAGGACTGGAGTGGCTGAAGGGAGTGCTGGGCAAGGGTGAAAACTAAGAACCAAGAGAGATTATGTAAAGGTGCAAATTTCCAATGATGAATGTCATTATATTGTATACCTAAAATGTACCAATGATTAGAATGAATAATCGATAATGTAAAATAGGAAGAAAAGGTCCAAAGGGGTAGGGGTAGTGGGAGGGGCAGGGGAAAGGAAAGAAGGGAAAGGAAAAATGATGAGAAATGGAACAAATGGAAATAAAGTCTTTGTAAATAGGGAAGGGTGGAGGGCATGAAGGGAGGGCTAGGAATGGGGAAAAATAATAACCAAGATGCATTATGTAAAGGTACAGTTCCCAATGAGAAATGTAATTGTGTTGTATACCTACAATGTACCAATAAAAGAATTTAACAAACAACAAAAAAAGAAACATTCTCAGATACTTTCAACTATTTTCTCTTTGACGAAGGGCCCAAAAGTATACACTGGAGGAAAGACAGTCTATGTAACAAGTGATGCTGGGAAAACTGGAAACTGTAGAGGATTGACGCTGGACCCATAACTCACAGTGTACAAAATTAAAATAAAAATGAATCAGAGATCTAAACATTAAAATAGAATTATTGACAAACAAACAAACCAGAAACATTGAACCTACTGGAAGATAAAATAGGCAAAATATGTAGGAAAGGGTTTTCTAAGCAGAACTGCAATTCTAAAAGAAATAGCAGTGAGGATGAACACATGGGATGACATCAAATTAAAAAGCTTCTGTACAGAAGAATAATCAATTAGCAGAGTAAAGAGCCAGCCTGCAGAATGGGAAAAATTTTTTGTCAGATACTTCTCAGACAGAGGACTAATATCCAGAATATATAAAGAACTAAAAAAAATTGAACTATTTAAAATAAAGGACCAAGTCAAGAAATGGGCAAGTGAAGTGAGCAGACACTTCACAGAGGAAGAAATACAAATGGCCAACAAATATATGAAAAAATGTTCAGCATCTCTGGCTTTTAGAGAAATGTAAACTAAGCATCATTAAGAATTCATCTTACTCCAGAGAAGAATGACAGTCATCAAGAAATTAAAAAAACAATAAATGCTGGCATGGCTGTGACAAAAAAAGGAACCTCCTATAACAAAGTAATATAACCATTATGAAAGTCAATGTTGACATTTCTTAAAGAACTAAAACTAGAATTTACAAAAAAGAAATGTATTATGTACATGTACCCACTCCCCAAGATGATTGTAAATTACATGTACTGCAAAGATGTGGCAATAAAAAAATTAATAAAAGCTTTAGTTTTACTTTTATACTTTTGTATCTATTACAGAGTAAATTTCTGTTGAATTAACCTTTTAATGAAAAACTATGATCTTATTTCTATCAATATGCTATTTTGCTTCAGATCTCGATTGTCTGACAGACTCACTCTCCTCAGTTCTTCCCTTTTCCTCAATTAAATAAAACCTTCTTTACATGTTTTGTTCTACTTTATTCTCATGAACCATGGGTAATTTAAATCCAGGCTCTTTGGTGGGTTGATTGCAGTCCAGTGTGTAGAAATTCTCATGGAGGATTTTCTTCACCCTACCCCACCTTTCTCAGCAAAGCCAGCAATTTCTCCTACATTTGAAAACTGGGTTTTATTTTCCTACCTGAAAAATGCATTCCAGAGGATGCATCATCCCTTCATGTAGACCTCTCAGCAAGGCTAAGGCCTTAACGTGTGAGAAGGCTTCAGTTCACTACATTACCTCCCCGTGACCTGTGTCCTTTCTCCAACAAATTGTTTCCCCAGGAAGAAGGCTGAATTCCGTCCTCAACATTGGCTTCTGTTGATCAGTTAAGGATGTGTTGTTTATCAATGCTTTCAACATCTCAACAATAAACTAAAATAAGTTTTTTTAAAAAAGTTTTACCCAGTATTCCAATTGTTCTGTACTTACAGTGTTTATAAATATTGCTTTAATACTTAAATCATTCACACCAATTTAGGTTGCTTGCAGCCAAAAGCCTTAAAGAAACAATTTTCTTTTGTTTGTGTTGTTGTAAGAAACAGAAAGATAGATGACACCTTTTACAAGTTTGGGATAGAAATTTATTTTGAGCTTAAGCACAAAGAATGACCTCTGCCCAGCAAGTTATAGCACAAGATATTAGCACTAGATAATTGATAAGCAAGCAACATTCCAGCATCAAAAGTGTGCACAGAGAAGGTGGGTTTACCCCCAAAACAAAGGGGAGCAGTGGAAGGTTTGCAGTTGGAGGTTGTATCCCCTGACTTTAGACAATGAGGAGAGGAAGAAAGGACCTTTCCAGCTAGCCAGATAGATGCCACTGCTTGTTTGGATCAGGTGTACCTGTGTATAGCAGACCCCTATTTCTGCAGAATCACCATTGAGGTTCCACTTCTGCTCCACTTCATGTCTCTGGGTCCATATTTTCAGGGTCTGGATCCTGGGCTTAGCCTATATGACTAGCAATCCATACATTTCTTATGTCAAAATGATTTCAAGTCAGTAAATTTGAATTGCTAGTATTATTTTATTGTCATTATCATTTGCCTTGTGATTGAATCAGGCAATCTCAGGATATACGAATTTCTTACAAGGTGTATTCCCCAGTGGACAATAGTCAGCTCCAAAACATTTTATTTGGACAAATATCAGGCACAAATAAAGCAGGTTTATTTTTGTTATTTTGAGGAAGATGTGAGAGGGATACTATTATTTTATACTTTATGAGGATGGTAACAGCACAAGTATTTCTATATATGCCACTTGCAGATTTTACTTTGATTTGGAAAATATTCTAATAGAAATGAAGGTGATATTTTCTGTACAGTAAGTCCATGACTTACAGAATGAGTTCCGATACAAAAGAAGGTTGGATTCATTCGTAAGTCCGACATAAATATACAGTGTGCAGCATACAACAAACACACACAAATACAGTAAGCCTTTGACTGAGCACTGTACTACTGCACACTAGCGCACTGTACAGTAAGCACCCAGCAGCACAACTGTGACATTGTTAGGCAGACACGTGAGCTACTTCGGCAATTTGTTCCCGTCTATGAATGTTCTAATGCTAGGTCCGTTTGAATCTGTGAAAGTTTGCAATATGAATGTTCATAAGGGACTTATTGTACTTGTTTAAATTGTAAAACAAGATTAGAGTAAGTCAAATGCTTATCTCGCTTTTGGAATGTTATGTGTCAGACTGCTAGCACAAATTCAGTGCCAGACTGGATTCTTCCAGGGCAGCAGTTGGTAAATAAGGAAGAGTTTGTTCAATTTCAGATGTTCTGAATTTCTCTTCTAACTACGGAGTTTCTCAGGAAATCTTTATGCATATACAGAGAATGATTATTAGTATCACATTTCAATTTCATGTGCTTCTGGTTTGAATTAGACATCTAAATCTTGGTATTTTAATGTGATTTACAATTTCCTTTTAATTTTCAAAATTTAAATTTCACAGTAAGTATAGATTTTAAAATTTAATGTACCTTATGTAATATTTAGCAATTTTACTCTTTGCCAAAAGGGTTTTTTTTTGCCATAATTTATTCTATAATTCAGCTGAGTTGTAATAATTTTAATATAGTTTAAATGCTTTTCTTGACAGAATCTCACTCAAGCTGTTATAATCTGTCTCCTCAAAACTGAACTTCCGTTAAAGATATTATGATTCTATTTTCTTTTAAATTCAATTTTAATGAGCTACTGTTCTCAAGTTGCATACACATACATAAACTCAATACTTTATGAATAAAAATAATTTCACATTAGTCCAATTAATAGAACTCTACAAAGTTTTTGTGAGAAAATATTTTCAAAAAATTGTGGTGTCTTGGCTTCATTCTTACTTGGCATTTCATCTGGAAATAATTACAAAGGAGCTAGAACTACCTGTACCTCTTTGTAAAATAACTTATTCAGTGAAACTAAAATTTTTGTGCCCGCTTCTCCCTATAACTGGATTGGCAAAACTATATTTTCAAAAGAATGAATCATATAGATAAGGAATATGTTGGCTGGAACAATGTCTCTCCTTCAAAGATGTTCATGTCTCAATCTCCAGAATTTATGAATAGGTTAGGTTTACATGGACAAGAAAAGTTATGATTACAAAAAGAATTAAAGCTGCTAAGCATCTGACCTTATAATAGGGAAATATATATCTTATAATAAATATAACATTTGAATGAGCCCAAATATATTCACAAGATCATAGAGCCATGGCTTCATGAGAGAAACTCAACCCAATGCTGGTGACTTTGAGGATGTGGGAATGTGGACCTTAATTGGGACATATGAAAGAAAGAGAAATAGATTCTCACTAGAACTTCCAGGAAGGAATGTGTCTGGCCAGCACCTTGAATTTGATTACTGGAACTACATAATGTAACACACTCATGTTGTTTTTAGCCAGTGGTGGCAAATCTATGGCACATTTTTTTTAAGACAAAAGATGATAATGTAGAGGGGTTTTTTTCTGAACTAAAACCTCAGTATTCAAGTTTAATTGCAGCATTGGCACTTTGCAATAAATAAATGGATTTTGGGTTGCTGTTTGAGTACTTGGCTCCAAAAGTTTTGCCATCACTCTTCTAAGCCAACAAGGTGTGTAGGACTGTTTCAATTTCAAGGGAAAACTAACATAAGAAGTAAAACCAGTGTCATAATGTATGAATTTGCATATGCCGTTTTGAGAATAAAAGAATTACAGTATTCCATTCTAATTGGCCTATAGATAGGTTCAATATTTCACCATGCTTATCTCTCAAACCTGGAGACAATGACGAGTCCCTGATACTGCTCAGTACAGGATGGGGAGGTATCATGCTTTGGGCCAGGTCAGTCTACTGAAGGGAAGAAATTGATACTACTTATTGTCAATGAAGCAGGATCTCAGGCTATTTCAGGAACTTGTATTCAAGTTATGAGTTATCAATGTTGCAGTTTATTCATAATAGGTCAGGAAAATTTACCCCTCACTTACTTAATTCTTTGAAAATACTAAATGGAAAGTATCACCTAGATCATATCATTGGACTTTAGATTTTTTTTGAAATTTTCAGAATATAAGCATGAATGAGAGATCTTCACAGAGATGAATAGAATAACTGATGTATAAATAACCACAAAAGGGTGAAGAATAAAATAGCTGCCCTGGTAGCCAATGGATAATCTTTTAATGAAAGTCCTACAACTAGGGAGAGATAGACATCATTAAGCAAATGTTTTATGGGCAAAGAGCTAATGTTTTCTGGGTTCAGAGTTATTCTTTTTAGTGTCAAAAGCCAACAAGAAACACAGAGTAGATAGTTTTTCTTTAAGTTTTTTCATAGTAGGTTTTGAAACCAACAATCCACAGTGTAAATGTGAATTGATACAGACAGTTCCTTCCTCCAACTCCTGGCTTCCCTGACATAGGAAATAAGATAAAGACTTGAATCTGGTGATGTGTAAGGAATGTACGTACTGAGACTCACAGATGTGCTGAAGTTAGTGTACAATTTCTGAAGTGATTAAGTCTACATTAGTAGAGTGAGTCATATAAATGTTGTACTGTTCGTTGTAGCAATGAATCAATATAATGGAAAAACCAACAATAGAGGGTAAGGACTCTCTCTTCTCATGACATGGGGCTTTCTAATAACATAATTTACAGGTGTTGCTGATTAAGTACAAAACCACTGTCTACTCAATGTGTCAATTAGCTAGAGTTCCTGTGACCATGAATATTGTATGTGCTTGTCTATCCACATCTGACTATGCTTAAGTTAATTATTTTAGATGACTATATCATTGTATATAGAGTTCCATAGAATGCTACAGTTTATTTTTTATGGATCTTTTCCTATCTTTATAAGCTCTACAATATCAAGATTTCCCATTGTTTTGTTTATGAGAACATCTAAGTTGTGTGAAGTCATTGTTTTTTATTCATTATGTACATTTTCAACTTTGTTATTAGTACATGTTTGTGATTCACAGTGAATCCATTCATCCTGGGCAGTTGGTATTCACACCACATTTTTATCCTTTTCATTTCCCTCTTCCCTCCACTCCCTTCCCACTTCCTCCCCTCCTTCTCTCTCTTATTACCCTTCCCACCAAAAGGTCTCTAGTACACAGAGGTTCCCACAGCCTCTTGTGTTATAATGCCTACACAGGACCTAATCTTCTGGTATGGGATCCCCTCACATACATATTATTAAGAGACATAACAAAGTAATGATGCAACAGAAGCAGCATTTAACTTTTATTTTGTACTTGTTAGATTGTCTAACTTCATTCTCAGAAAATACCATAAAGCATGCACAATTATCATCTCTGTTTTATAGATGAGGATATTGAGATGTGAGATATTTGTAACATGATTAAAATCAAATGATTAACAACAGAATGAGTGAAGAGTTAACAACAGAGTTACAGAGAGATGTGAATACAGGGCTGGCTAGCCCAAGAAGGGATAAGCCAGGTATTCCTGAAAAGTTTGTAAGGGCCACGTTGTGCAACAGTGGTTTTTATTTTGAGACTTTCCTGTTTCATTAAATGCTGAAATCCTTATCATTAGGTCGAGAGTCCTCAATCCGGCATTTCTACAGCTCTAATTTTGTAGACAGGAAAATTGGGCTACAGAAAAGTAAAGCAATGTTTATGTTGTCATGCACCCCTGTACTGTCATCTCAGCCTTTTACTGTATCCCCTTAGGATTCTGGGCTTCCATTTCTTCACCTTCCCGGTGTCCATCGCTGGACCTGTGAGCCATAAACAGGAATCAGTTTGAAGTGCAAAATGAGCCTTCTCAGCCTTGGCCATTGTGATGAATGAACAGATCTCGGGGACCTAAGGATCTGATTAGGAGCCAGACATAAAGTTGGATATTTCCAGTTACCCACAATTACGGTGAAACCTGGCTAAATGCCTGGAACCTCACATAATGATTTATTCAGTGGCATTCAGAGGACAATATCTGTATTGTCCGTGTTTCAAAGTGATAGCAAGACTAACGTACAGTGCAAGATGGCTGAAGAGGATTGATCATTTGTTTTTTGGGCTGGCAGATAGCAAACATAGTTCAGTAGCAGAATGTGAAATGAACTGATCACAAATGTTATGTGCTAATCCCATGGCACGTAGCTAAAAAACATTTTTTTTGTTACTGTTATATGAAAATGATGGAAACTATTAGTTTATATATAACTACTAAGCTTCATTTTTAACATCTATTACAATATATGAGTATATATGCCATTGTTAGTATATTTAATACACTCTAAACATTCTTATGCTGGGCTATGCTCAGCATGGAACTTTGTTTTTTGTTTTTTTTAATTGTCTAACAACATTTAAAGCAGTTATTTATTTATTTATTCATTCATTAAGTTTATTGGTACATTTTAGGTATAGTATATGATGACATTAATCATTGGAATTTGTACCATTACATTATATATCTTGGTTATTATTTTTTTCCCATTCCCCTGCTCTCCCTTCAACCCCTTCACCCCTTCCTATTTACAAAGACTTTGTTTTCATTTTTTCCTTTTCTTATATTTATTCCTTTCCCATTTTCCTTTCCCCAATGCCTCCCACTTCCCCTTCCCCTTTGGACCTCTTCTTCCTATTTCACATTATCTATTATACATTTTGATACTCATTTCCAGTTTTAGTTTCTCACACCAGAGAAATATTCAATATTTACACAGCAGCATGGGACTTCTAATTGGCTGTAAGCATAACAGATCTAAAATTTCTACCAGGAGACTTTGCTGTTCAGGCATTTCCAAGTTGAAATTCATTGGACTCCAGCATTATAAAGTAGAATTCTTGAGAAGAATCAATATACAATACTATTAGAATAAAAAACTGTCTTCAGTTTTTAGGTGAAAAATAATCCCCTAAATAAGACAAATATCCTCTCATATTGAATTATATTCCTCTCTGCATTAGATTGCTAGAGCTGCCATAACAAAGTACCACAGCCTGTGTGCCTTCAATAACAGAAATTTATTTTTAACAGTTTTGGAGTCTACAAATGTAAAATGTAGGGACTGGCACAACTGATTCCTCCTGAGATCTCCTTTCTAAGGTTTCAGGAGGCGGTCTCATTCTTGTGTCAGTGCTTTAAATATCCTCTTCCATTAAGGTCACCAGATCTATTCAAGCAGCTCTATAGACCATATTGTGATGCAGATGTTTTCCAAGGCTCTGTTGCCAACTACAATCACAATCAAAGTACTGGGGGCTATGAATTTTGGGGAGATATAATTCAGCCAGTAACATGATCTTATAAGTATAATCTTGAAAATAAAGCTTGTCATTGTAATCCAGTACTCCCTTCCTATGGACTAGTGTGTATTCTATGCCACAAAGAGATGTGTTGAAGTTTGTAGTTATAAATTGCCTTGAGTATGGAGTCTAAGTCTATCATAAAGTAATATTATCATGTTACAGACATAATTAAAAGCTAGTTTTCTAGTTACTTCAATCCTTTTCCTCCCCATAGGCAGAACTTACTGCCTTTTGCAGGCTCATACCCACTTTTCAGATGTATTAATTAATTTTAGTTTATCATATATTTAGTGGAATTTCCATTCATTCTAGAGCTCCTCGTTGTGTCATTGACTGTTTGTCTGCTTTAACATTAAGATTTGGTTGAATTAGGAGGATGAAACTGAGGTGTTGACTCAGCTGAGTTATCATCTAGATCCCGAGCATAACTGTTTTGAAGCTCACTCAGATGATTGGCCGAATTTGACACTTCATGGACGTAGGATGGAGGTACCTCTTTCTTTGCTAGTTTTTGGCTTGGGGACAACTCCTAACTTTCGAGGCCACTGCATTCCTGGCCAAATGGCTCCCATCATTTTCAAGTGAGCAACAGCACATCAAATCTTCCATGCACTGCAAATTTCTGATATCTCCCAGTTTCTGAGCTCAAGATCTACATTTGAAGGGTTTATATGATTAGGTGATTGCCACCTTAAAAAGATTTATTTCTCACATCTAACTGTGTCATATAACATGACCTAATTGTAAAATCCAAGTTCATCATATTGACATCCAGGAATTACGCAGGTTTTACACATTAGTGAGTAAAAACATATTGAGTAGCATCTTAAAATTTGCTCTAGTGAAATGAGTTATGTGTAGCCCCAAAGATGCCATGTAACAAATCACAATGAGACCTTGAATCTCTGGCAGCCTTCTGCATTTGTCTGCTTGGGCCTGGCTGGGTGGGACCTTTGCAGGTTACAGGTTGGCTGGGTGTAACTCCAGGGAACAGGCTAAGTCAGGCTTCCTCATTCACATTCCTTCTTAGACCCCATATGAAGGGAAGATGCTTACCTCGAACAAGCTTTGCTTGTGTTGGTTCACCAGGATGGAAGTGCCAAGAACTCTCTGTGATCTCACATCATGTCTCTTCTAGTAACATAGGCATACCCAGCACAAACAGCATAATAGAGTATACTCTGTGGTGAGAAAGGAAAGAGAATAGTAAATATTTGGAGAATAAAATCCCAATTATCATGCGTGGTAAAACTATAAGATAGGAACATTTACTACAGATATTGTCATTTTTTCTTTATAACTAGAAACTCTGCACAAATGAGCTCATATATTATGATAAATGGCAGAACAATTTTAAGCAGACAGGAAACACTCCACTCTGAGTATGTACATAGGACAGAAATGTTTATATTATCATTTATGGATTCCTCCCAACCCAATTAAATCACTTGGGATAACCATCAGCTACAAAACAACAGGAAGAAGACTGACTAGAAGAAGCCAATCATTGCCCACAGAAATTATGCCAAGTAACAATCAAGTTCTCAGCATGTCAATTTGTGGAAGCACGGCAAGGAGGTTTGTAGAACCTATGCCACTGCTGATCAGTTCAATTTCACGCATTTCATGGTGCATCTGGGAGTGTCTAGACCACATAAACCAAGGAAGAAGTCCAGATACAAAGCTGACTCCAAGAGCTGAGAGTATGTTAGACCTTGGATCTAGTTTATGTAAGTGACTGATTCTCAAATCTAGCAGGACATTATGGTCACCTGAGAAAAACTGAAAAACAAAACAAAACATCTGCTGTGGATCGTGGAAAGATAGTGGCAGTGGTAACATATTTTTCCCAAATATTTTCATAAAACTAGCTAGAGCAATTGAATAGCAAATCTGAAACTCTTTGCCTTATATTTATAACTAAATTAAGTGACAAAGTATTTTAATTATCTCTTATAGCATCATAAATCACCCCATAATTTAGGGGCTTAAAAAATCTTGTTACTTCTGGGCCAGGAAATTGAAAACAGTTTGGGCCCTATGTCTTTCTTAAGGTTGCAATCAGATGGTGGCCGGAACACGGTGTCAGTGCAACTCAGGATTGGCTGCTCAACCTCATGTAGTGTCAGGATATTTCCAAATCGGGTTACTTGAGTTCAGACAATGATATCTTCTGGAAGTTCAGCTACTTATATGTATTCTGGCTGAAGACCTCAGAAGTACTCTGTCAGGCAAAGTGGAGGGGGCATTGGCTCAGATCCAGCCTCAGAAGTCCCTAGTAGCATTTCTGTCATGTTTGCTTACAGAATCTGTCAAAGCAGCCCAGTCAAGATTCAAGCAGAAGGAACACAGAACTTACCTTACAGTGAAAATGGTGTGAAGATCACATTGTCACGTGACCAAGTAGAACAACTGGTGTTATAGCAACAGTCTTTGATAAGTATCATAAGCCCTGTGTCAGTTTTCTTGTTTCTGGGATGTAATATCTGACATACACAAATTAAAGGAGAAGATGTATAAATTAGTTTATGGTTTTAGGGGATTTGGTACATAGTCACCAGGCTCTAAGGCAGGAACATCATGATGAAGAGCATGATGGTGCAGAACTGTTTATTTCATCAAGTCAAGGAAGCAGAGGAGTGGAGAGGGTTGAAACCATCTTTAGAACTCAAGGTCGTGCTTCCATGGCCCACCAAGACATACCCAGAAGTATGTTCTACCAGACCCTTAAATGGCTCTCATGTCAGTCAGATTGACACAACCAAGCTTAACTGTCATGAACACCAAATACAAGTGATGCAGGACAACTTACCCCAATGGCAATCTCTGCTTGGTGTTGCCATTTGTGTAGGAGGAGACAAACCATCAAGTAGCATGTGATGGAATTGTGAACCAAAAAAATCACAAAATAGCCCAAAGACATTCACTGGAAACTCAGCAGGTAGATTTCAGAACACCTTCTAAACAGCTGAAGTGGAGAGGGATTTTTTCTTTCTTTCTTTTCATTCCTAGAAGAATGCAGTGCTCTCACTGGAGAAGTTTCACCTTTAGTTACTCTCCAAACTGACCTGCCATAGCTTCCTTATTAAACAGTGTGTACACTGGGAAGAAACTCAGAAAGTGAGTAGGTACTAAGTAGGATGGAAAGTCAGAGATAAGAAGAAAAGATTCTCAGATAAAAGTGGGGAAGAGAGCAAAATCAGGGTATCTCAGGAAGCAAGTTATATTTTGCTACCACCCAAAAGCAATAAGACATTGATGATCTGGGATGCAAACTAAGGTTAAACACAGTAGATTTAAAAACTGAGCAGTTCAGGTGAGAAACCTAAAATGTTTGAAGAGAGTCTAAAATCAGGTAAAGGCCAAATAGATACCAGGATATTTCCAAAGGTAATAAGTGATCACTTCGGTGTTACTATAACCATCTTTAGGTGTGTGACCAGGTAAATCAAATACTGACTGGGAATAACCATCATGCTTTTAGTCAGATGAAGCATGTATTTATTCCTTCATTCACATATCAAATATCTGTTAGGCCCTCATTATTCATCGAGGACCATAATACAGGCCTCTTTCTTTCTTTGCTCACCAGTACCCTCCTCATTTATTTCCAATATTATTTTACTTGGGTCCTAACTCAGTTTGGGTCTAAAATTTTTGGCCTTCACATGGCCTCAGAAGTTGCATGTACTTTTCTTGAGTTTGGCTTTCTGTTCTGCAGCATAAATCCTTCCTAGACTTTTGGGATTTGGGGCTGTGTATAAGTCACTGTGATTCTTCCAATAGGAAAAATAAGAGGTTTTGAGTTGAAACCACAGGGAGGAGATTTTGACAGTGACTGAGTGCTTACTTTATTTTATTTATTTATTTATTTACTTATTTTTATTTATATATTAATTGGTACATTTTAGGTATACAATACATTTACATTTATCATTAGGTGTTTGTACCTGAACATGATGTATCTTAGTTCTTATTTTTTTCCCCATTATCTATGTGCCCTTCAACCCCACCACCCTTCCCTATTTACATAGACTTTGTTTCCATTTTTTTTCTTTCTCATAATTTTTCCTTTCCTTTCTTCCCTTTCCCCTTCCCCTCCCGCCACCCCTACCCCTTTGGACCTTTTCCTATTTCAAATTATCAATTATTCATTTTAATCATTTTCATCTTTATTTACACTTTCAGTTTCTCACAACTCCTGAGTGCTTACTAATGTGTTGGACACAAAGGAATGATCCTTGAGCCAGTGAAGAAATAAAAGACAATGTGTTTTTCATATTTTCATACAGAGCTATAATAGCACACAAAGTTGCATACTTAATGTATCTCTTACTGTATTCCATAAGTCTCAAGAAAGTTTGTCTTAATTGAAGATAACTGATATTTAATTGTTATAAGCAATTGTTAATATATTATGATTTTTATGAATGAGGAAGCACTACATGATATAGTTATGAGATGTGTGAATGATGGAGTTGATAATTGATTTTCAATATTAAGAATCTTAATAATATCTTTGACTGAAACTAATACCATGCTACTTCTATGTAAGGAGGTATCTTGTTACTTCTGTACAAGATTACCACCAAATAAGCCCTGTCTTTCAATAAAAATTCATTTTTAATCTGTTTTAAAACATGGGATACATACCTCTGTGTCATATTGCCCTTGAAACACTGATTTTGTTATTAAACAAGCAAGGTCTTGGTTTCTATCTCTAGCACTGACATAAAAAAGAAAATAAAAAAATGTTACTAAGAGACTTCATGACAAAAAATAAAATAAAATTAGTATTTATAAAAAGCTTTTAGTTGTGAATGAAACTTTTAGCTGTGAATGTGTAATTTCCCCCTATTACTCTAAGTTAATCACAATAAGTCAACTCACAACAGAACTGCTTACCTCTGTCCTTTTAAAATTTGAAGGCTGAAAATGCAGTTTAAGAAATTGATGCTAAGATGTTCTCTGACACCATTTAGTCAAAAGATTTAATTGCCACTTCATGTAGCACTTTTTCTGTGGTTCTTAAACAGTAACATCAGTATAGACAGTCTTGTCTACTTATAACTAATGGCAATTAATCACCCATTAAGGTCATTGAGTGAACCATCTGTTATTTAATCCATATGTGGGAAAACGGGAGGTAAGTTTTACAGCATTTAGAATGGGGGTTCTATTTGTCAAAATATTGATCTTACTCATCCTGAGTCTGGCTGAAAAATAGTGTCATTGTGTGGGATTTGAGAATTGTATAGGAGAATGAATAGCTCCTATAGGATTTGAGGAAGAATGAATAGGCTTGAATCCATGAAATGATAAATCTTGTCAAAGGCACAGTTGTGACCAATAAAAAAAAAGTGAATATTTTCTTCAATGAGTTGAAGGAAAACAAGTTTGCTTATCATTTCCACAGTATTTTGCAAAACCCTTAGCTTATCCCATCTCCTTGATCTACTATTTCTATTAAGGATGTTATTTTAGTGTTTGTTAACCAAGTGCTCCATATCTGATGATATTATCCATTATTTTGTATGATAGTAAACAACTCAACGGCTGAGTGGGACTTTTTATGCTGAGATTGATCATTGAGGCCCTTGCTGATGAGAAAGATGATAGAAATTCCATGTTCTGAGGTCTCAGATCCTTATGCCCTCCTCTTACCCAAGAGACTTTGCAAATGGCAGCTGAGAGAGCCATCTTATCATCATCATCTAATATTCATGCTTTTCCCTCCTCTCTTACTCAAACTAGTTTCTGGAGAAGTGCAGTACTGGGGAACAAGTATAGCTAACATTCCAGGGGTCATCTGCTATGTGCTAGGCACTGCCATGAGAGCTTGAGAAGAGATTTCTCTCCTCCCCTCCATTCTCTAAGAAAAGAAAGATGGGAAAATATTAATTTGTAATATTCACTAGCAACTGTGAAAAGAGGAAAGAAGCATGTTGTTTCCTGACCTGGCATTTGACATCTTGAGGTCTTATTGACTTGGCCTCTCTGCAAGAAGTGTGCTGGAAACATTTGGGAAAATATCATGGTGGAATGCTACCAGGGAGATTTGGACCACTACTCTCAATGCCTTTGGCTTTCTCGTTCCTGAGAGAAAATGGAAAATGTGTGTGTGTGTGTGTGTGTGTGTGTGTGTGTGTGTGAGAGAGAGAGAGAGAGACAGAGAGAGAGAAGAGAGAGGGACTTAGCTCCAATTTTGGAGGAGTGTGTGAGCAAATACAAAATCTATAGTGGGCTCGTAGGCTGGAAAATATTATAACAGTTAATGTTTCCATTTTTTGTCCAATTTCATCACAACAGAAGGCTGGAAACTCTGGAAGTGTTTTTTTATGCTGCCATCATGAGAATTTCTTTTTCTGGAAAACTACCTTTTCCTCTTAAAGCTTTCAACTGATTGGATGAGACTCACCATATGATGGAGGGTAATCTACTCAAAGCCTGCTGATTTAAATGTTAGTCACATTTAAAAAATACCTTCACAACAACAACTAGATTGATGTTTGACAAAACCACAAAGCCTAGCCAAGTTGACATGCAAAATTAACTATCACAGATGGAAGTGGAGATTAGAACTGAATGGCAGGAACATAATTTGGGCAAAGTAGAAAGTGTATCAGAGATATAGAGTGATATTTCCACCCAGGGGACTAGGTAGAGAATATGAGCAGATCTTTCATGGGATTAGCAATGCCTGGGTGACTGGTTTAGATGACTCTATCACCAGCTGAGCAAATTTTCCACACCGTGTTTCTCCCTACCATCCAGCTGTCTCAGCACGTCTGAGCAAAGAAGACTTTCCATGTACAGCCCACACGTTTCTGCTTTAGGGTCAGTACCATCCTCAGGGTGATGGGGTGTGTAAGAGCAAAATAGATCATTTCTCTGAGCTACTAAAACCTCATCTACTCTGAGAGTGGATGGAAATAAGGCTAGGAACACAATGAGAAAGAAATTTAGAATCATGGGAGACTGAAGACACAGAAGTGGCTGATAATTTAATATACAAGCTTATTGAGAAAATGTGTTAAAGTAGCCTGAAATTGCATTAATGGGGCTTACTTTTGGGAAGCAGATAGGGAGTAATACAGCACAGCTGGGACTTATGAGGAAAATTTAAATCAATGCTTATTCATATCACAACCAATAAGACTTCTACTGAACCCATATTAATAACATAAGAGTTTCTGAAAAATGTCATTTAATAAAGAGCTCTATAATGCTTTCATCTTTTGCGAGGAGGTTCTGTAGCAGATTTTCTTGCTAGAATGTCCCCACTCCATTATACAGATGAGGAAGGTGAGTTAGAGGAATCAGGTAACACAACAACGATCACACAGCTACCCTGAGGCAGATTTGGGAATTTTATTCTAGAACATTTGAATTTGAAATCTATTCGTATTTCCTTGGTCCTGTTTTGTGCTGCATATTGTATCTCTTCTATTTCAATAGAGACTTGTCAAATTGATGACTTCCTTATAAGTGCAATTTGAATTGAGTGAGTGCAATATGTCATCTGAAATCCGTTACTACTGTCATTTATACGTTGTATCCATATGTTTTATTCATTCTTTCAACCTGTGGATGTTTTCTTTGGACATTAAGAAATGATTTTCTGAGCACTCTCCAATTGCAAAGGTAAGTTTTTCTGTTTGCTAAGAAGATGTAACAATCCTAATTAGTTTGTAAAGTAGTTGATAGTCTTTGCAGATTTGTGTAAGCTTCAAGCAATCCTTTTACCTTTAGGGGGCGCTTGTTTAGTGGAAAGATTTTCTTGCTAAAAGGCCCCAATCTTATACAGGCTTTTCGCTAAGGATATTTTCACCTTTTGTCTTATTAAAGGTTTTATCTTTCTTTCCTCCTCTCTTATGTTAGATTACACCTGATAAACACTGTTCCTCAGGCTCCTTTCTCTTTTGTTCTATTATATAAAGATAACTAATCACAACTATGTTAGTGTCCTAGCTGAGGAGAATTTGTAGTCCACCTCTGTAATTGCTGTATCTGTCAGTCAGCTAACAATAAACTTTGTAAGAAATATTTAGGTGTTTTTGTTTCTATTATTTTTACCAGTCAGTTCTTGATGTTTTCACTCAGCTGTCAAGTGGACTTGTATTCTTAACAAGTTTAATAATAATGATATTTCTATTTGAATTGACTTATTTCTTACCATAATTGCATGTTAATATAAATGTAAATTTATTATTTAGTGAATCCTTTCTCTAAGTATTTAACTTCAGTTTCATTTAGACTTAATTTCCTTAAAGCACACTGGGTGTCTTTCTTAGTATTTTGATTTAATGAAATGTCAGGTAAAAGGCGGAAGACCAAGACCAGACCAGGCCACAACAAGCCTTTATTAGGGGAATAGATCTGCCAGGCTGTCTCTGAACAAAGGAGAGACAAAAGCAATATGGCTGGGGCAGGGAGACTGGGGTGGGGTTTGTAGGGGCTGAGGTGGGGTTGAGTGAGGTAGTGACTAGGGAATGGAGGAGCCGGTGATGTCACTAGGTGGTAGGAGGTGAGCGAGTATTAGGTTACTTCCTGGGCGGGAACAGGGGCATGCTGGGAAGGAGGGTTTGTTCTTTGGTGGGAGCAACCATCTTGGCATGACGTCACACAGGGGAGGGGGCAAGGCACGGTAGGAAAAGGGCAGCTACTATGCATAATAGCTGCTGAGGTAGTGGGAGACCTATCATTCCAGAATTTTGTTGTATGATAGTTGGGTGAAGGTCTCTTCTTCTGGAGCTGCTTCCTGCTGACAAGGGGCTAAGATCAGTGCTAGACCTGGATCTTATGAGGCCCGAGGCAAGTGGGGACCTCTTCTTTTTGTCATACTGGCTGGTACCCTGCCATGATGAACTCCGTGACTGTCTGGCTGGTGAATGCCCTCAATTGTTCCTGCAAGAAATTTTGAAAACAATGAACCAGGAATGGTCCAAAACAGAGAATTAAACAGATAATACTGAGGAGTCCCAAGAGTAGTAATAGCCAGGGGAGCCATGAGCTCCAGGAACCAAACGTACTCCACCATTGATTAGTACCTTGAGGGGCATATCTATCTGGCCCATTGAGTATTAATTTTTTTCATTTGACATGTAATTTTTTAATCCATTATTTACATAGGTTTTACAGAGACAGCTGGATGTTTAGGGGTTCATTTGTTATAGAAGTAAGAGACTGTTATGGAAGTAAGAGATCATAGCTCCTGATCTAAGGGCCCATGTGTCCTTGCTCTTAGAGAATGAGTGGAAAAGTGATAAACATAATTTATATAATCTTTATAATCCTTTTTTTTTTTTGGAATATAAAAGGTGTATGTAACTGAGCAAATGTCTTTTGGAGGCCAACATATCAATGAGTGTAGCGTTACTATGAACCTGACTTGTCCTTTAAATTCAAGGCCATGAAAACACACATTTTAGGTTGATAGTTCCAGAAAAGCCATGGAATAGTTGTGTAAAGGACAGTTTTGTTCCTGTATCTCTCAGTTTTCGGAGGCCTCCTAGATATATTTAAAAATAAAGAGAACGGATAACCTCAACAAGGACACTGGCCAACTCAAGGCGATCAAGTGTAACATAAAAGGCTTGATCTTTTTAGGCATGGGTTGGTATCCAGAAAATATGAGCACAA
Source organism: Heterocephalus glaber (assembly GCF_053883595.1). NCBI lineage: Eukaryota > Metazoa > Chordata > Mammalia > Rodentia > Bathyergidae > Heterocephalus > Heterocephalus glaber. Next base: position 3,179,547 of record NW_028258333.1, on the reverse strand, counting down.
TGAGAGAAGAGGCATCCTAAACAGAGAACAAGGATGTACATTATTTTAAAAGGAATAAATCTTGTACCTGCTTGGTATAGAACTTATCCTGACTGTGGCTGACAAGCAGATGATTTTTTCCCAATACTCTTACTTTATGGTTTTTTTTTGTTTTTTTTTTATCACTATATGATAGTTAATTAGTTATCACAGAATTAGAAAAACACTTATATAAAAGGAGAGATCAGGAGACCAGTGTTTTCTAGGATTGGACGCCTGTAAAGAACTTATTTTAATATTTCTGAAAAGAATCTGTACACACTTGTAGCTAATTAATGATTTTCCCTTCTATTTAGTACCCAAAATTTTGTCTTTTTGAAATGGTTGTGTCATGAGTGAACCAAAAGATTTTAATGGGTGGGCTATGTCTTAATTTTTCTGAAGTCTAGCTTTACTATTATGTCATTGTTTTATAACTCTTTTGGTTATTTTTTCTGCTGGGTGTTTAAGACCAAGTTAAAGTGAGACCTGTGTCAATCAATATGAACCTCTTGTTATCTATCAAGGTCAGTTAAGTCTCCCCAGGCCATTACTTTGGAGCCATGTATAGTGCCTCTCTGCTCCTCTGTCAGTGTCAGCTGTCTGGATGGGTCATGTCCTTACTTGACCAAGTTGTTTTCATTGAAAGCATGGGAGATTTTTTCTTGGTGACCCTCCTTTGGCACACAGTACATTGTCCTCTGGTGTCCAGCAATCTCCCTGTTTAGGAGGTTGAGTGACTTGCCAAAGATATAGGACCCTGTAGAGAAGGTTCCCTTATATCCTGGATCTTTGGTGACCTTGAGGGGCTGGGGCCAAAATATTGGCTGTCCTCATAGCCCAGTTACATTTTTAGTTTTGGTCTCCAAACTTTAGTTGTTGAACACCCAGAAGAGAAGGTCAATACCATTAGCATTGTAACAAGAGTAATGAGTTTAGCTATTATGATTTTACCTGAATAACAAGTATTTTGGAATTTAAAATATAGAGAACTGTTACTGTTATCAGTCATGGTTGTTTTAGTAGTTGAATTCCTGTAGAATATTAACAGAAAAAGAGCCACAAATAATATTTTAACATGACAATTATGATGACTTTACCTTTGTAACACATTTAAATGTCCATCTTGATATAAAATAGTCATTGTTAAACACTCATTTTTTTAAAAAACACCAAAAGTTTTTACCTAAATTATAATACTTTAAAGAATAAATAAACAAAATTATTGTCTTTTGATAGGATACCATCTAAAGAAATATCTCAGCCCATTTATGTATCTGTTGTCAAAAATAGCTGGAGTATATGAAAAAGAAAAATACCTGAATCAAAAAGAGGTTATTATCATAAACAAATATTAGAAAATCTGTACAGTCAGAAAGTATAAATACATTTAGTACATTTAGTACACCAGAAAAAAATAAAACCTTGTTGTTGTTTTTTACAGGACATTTAGTCCTTTGAAAATGACCAGTGTAAGCATACCATAATAACATATTTAGAATTTATCCCTTTGATGACAACTGATATAAACATAGTATAATAATATATTTAAGTAATATTTCTTTCTGTAAGTCTTTTATAAGGCTATGAAAACTATCAGATCAGTCTGTTGTAAGATGAAAACTGTTGAGGTCCCCCTAGTGAACAAAGACTGGAAAATATTTCCATGTGGCCGCTCCTTTGTTCACCAAGGGGAGCATGCCTTGGACTTAATAACCTTTATCTATAAACAAAACAGCTGTATGATTGGACAAAAAACAAAGATATAAGACAATTTCTAAAACTAGAGTGCACTCAAATATATTTAGCCCAATGGAATTATAATCTCTTTATAATTTTAGGTTTATAATTATAAATAAGACTATTTAAAACTTTTTGTCAGTCCATTAACAGAGATCTCTTGTAGAACTAAAAATCAGAAGGAATGAAACCTCTATTCCTGTAAACCTTTTATAACAAACTTGAAACCAACAAATAAACATATATATTTCCTTTATAAATCACTTCCACACACCTTCTTGATGTACCTAGGCCTTTTGGTCTTGTCCTGCTATCAAGACAAATATATAAAATCCTTTTATATCAAAAATATATCTTTTACTTATAGCTTTTTAAATATTTTGTCTCCGACTCACTATAAACATTTTATACTTTTGCCAGTCATTATCTCATCCCTAGTGGTCTTTGTTAAGTAAATAAAGTTCCAATTCCTGTTTAATGGTTAGACACAGGTGATTTCTGTCACTGATTACATCCCTAAACACATGACAGTTAAGGCACATATATCACAAGTTTGTTCAAGGATTCCCACCTTGTTCTTTAGAGCTAGAATGTTATCTATAGTGGAGCTACAAATCAAAGAAGCTATATAACCTTCACTTTAAAAAGCAAAAGCAATGGGCTAAGGCAAGTTTTTTAAAGGATACACTACGTAGTTTGCTTCCACAACTACTTTAATAGCTAATCTATTAAACTTTAAAACTTTTTCCTATCAACAGAGTTGTAAAGGGGGGGAGGTATGAGTGGTGAGTGATTGGCTCAGGCTAGGAGTACTTGAGAAGGAGAACAGGTTTGACAGAGGGAGGGTCAACAGCATAGGTAGAAAAGGCTTGTATGTAGGGGATGTCTGACCATTTGTCATTGTGTTGACAGAAGTTGTGTAAATCACACAGTATGTTAAAATTGAAAGTGCCACTTTTGGGCCATGGAAACCCATTATCTAATTTATACTGAGGTCAAACCTGATTACAATAGAAAACAAGTCTTTTTGGCTTAAAGTCTGGTCCCAACAATCTGAGGAGTTTGAGTTGTGCCAGAAGGCAGCCCAGAGGCATTGAGGGGCGGGTTTGGATTGTTGGGCCCCCTTGTTAGAGCGGGTGAGGAGGAGGCAGCTCCTGAGGAGAAGGACAAAGGGGAGAAGCATCCTTGTCTCCTTTGAAAATCTCCAAGTGAGTCTCCCAAAGGGAGAGAATGAGAGGAGGTGGGCCGATGGGATGTCTCCCAGGGGCATGGTCCTGGGGCCAGCAGCCATGGGAGTTTCTCTGACCAAGCGCTTGGATTTCTGAGAAGTCCCCAGAGGAAGAGAGAATGAGACAGAGAACCCGACAAGAGGGAGGCTGAACTCCCTACTCACCCAGACATTGGTGACTGGTGTGGATGTGTAGCGTCAGCAATGGCAAAGGTAGAAAGCCCTGGAGGGTCCTGGAAAGGGCAGATATGGTCCAATGGAGATGGCCAAAAGGTCAATCAACCTTGTCCTGCAGGGGATCATCCATTAATGGACCATCTACCATCTGAGTCATGGCACCAGAAATGTCAGGTAAAAGGCCAAAGACCAAGACCAGACCAGGCCACAGCAAGCCTTTGTTAGGGGAATAGATCTGCCAGGCTGTCTCTGAACAAAGGACAGACAAAAGCAATATGGCCAGGGCAGGGAGAGTCTTTTATAGAGACTGGGGTGGGGTTTGTAGGGGCTGAGGTGGGGTTGAGTAAGGTAGTGACTAGGGAATGGAGGAGCCGGTGATGTCACTAGGTGGTAGGAGGTGAGCCAATATTAGGTTACTTTCTAGGTGGAAGAAGGGTTTATTCTTTGGTGAGAGCAACCATCTTGCCATGATGTCACCGGGGGGGGGGGCAAGGCACGATAGGAAGAGGGCAGCTACTATGCATAATAGCTGCTGAGGTAGTGGGAGACCTATCATAAACATTGCACACATGGTAAATTATATGTGCATCAACTATGATTTCTATATTTTTTCTAAATTAAAATGCTAAAGGTATTTCTCTTTTTTGATAATTTTTGTAGAAATATGCCTTTCTTAGAAATAAAAATATCCCATTTGTTAAGAAGAATAAAATAATATTTTGGTTATTTTAATGAAAGACTCTTAATCTTTTTGCTTACCAAAAGGCAACTAAAAATTTTAAATGAAATTCCAAAATCTAGCCTTCAGAAATGTGTTGGATGTGTTGGTTGGGCTCATTCTCAACTAGTACCCTTTGAATCATCCAAGATCTGCCTACCTGCCCTAGCCAGGAGCATAACAAATTTGTTGACATAAAGTCACAGAAACATGGGTGTGTTGAGCCCACATTTATTCTTTAGAATATTTCTGTTGCTGAATTATTAATTTTAATTTTATGAGTTTTATTACATTAAACAATGAGTGCTTAATAGGAAAAATTACAAAAATAAAGTATTTCATTTTTAATATTTGAATGTAAAAAGCCATCAAAATTTTAAACATTGTTTTTGATGTACAAAGTGTAAAAAAGAACAACAGAACTATATTCTTTTATGAATTACAATGAAAATACCAATATCGCTCTATAAAATAATTTACTTCCATTATCACACTTAAGGTAATATTCACACATGACAACAGCATATTCCATACACACATATTGCTTACAATGACAGCGCATGTGTTTTGCTTTCCTGGTGTTTTGTAGGACATACTTGACATCTTTCTGGTCTTGCTGTTTTGTCAGAAGGTTCTTATACAATGTGTAGTTAACAGGGACATAAAATAGCTACAAAATAAAGTATTAAATTATTGATATGTATTGTGCATTTATAGTAAACATCAATATTTTCACATCAGCTGTGTATTTGCTTACAAAACTTAAAAGATAACATCAGAAATAAAGATCTATATAAACTACAGTGAAAATACCAATAAAACTACAAAAATAATTTTTTTCAATAGTCATACCCTAGGGAGTCCTCACACATGACAACTGCATGTTCTGTGCACACAACTCACACTGACAGCACATGCACTTAGCTTTACTTTCTTATGTGGCAGGCCATTCTTATCACATTTCTTCTCTTCTCGTTTTGTCAGGCGCTTCCTACTATATTGTATAACATACATTTAGCAGGAAAATAAGATATTGATAAAATAAAATATCAAATATATAGTGAGTGCTTAGAATAGACATTCACATTTTTGTATCAGCTGTTTACTTGCTTACAAAACCTAACATCAGAAATGAAAATCTATGTGAACTTCAATGTAAACACAAACAAGTCTATCACAGAAATAATCTTTGCTTCAAGTTTCACACTCAAGGCAATCTTCACACATGAAAACTGCATGTTTCACACAGACATCTCACTTACACTAACAGTACATGTACTTAGCTTTCCTTCCCCATGTGTCAGGACATTTTTTAACACCTTCTTTCTCTTCTTGTTTTCTCAGCAGCTTCCTACTACATTGTACAACATTCACTTAGCAGGGAAATAAGAGACCAATAAAATATCAAATGTGTAATGAGTGCTTAGAGTAGACATCAACATTTTCCCATCAGCTGTTTACTTGCTTGCAAATCCTAAAAGATAACATCAGAAATAAAAACTTTTGTGAGCTACAGTGAAAATACCAATGGAATTTTACAATAAAAATAATCTTTGCTTCAAATGAAACAACCCAGGCAGTCTTCACAAATGAAAATAGCATGTTCCATACATAGATATTGCTTATACTAACAGCAGGTTCTTGTAGGGCACAGTTGACAACTTTTTGGTTTTCTTGTTATCATAGTAGGTCTTTGGGATGCTGTGCCTGCCTGTTCACCTGTCAACTCACCAGTGTGCCTCACAATTCTTTTGCATAGTTCCCTAGGCAGAAACATTTTGTTTTTTCCTCTGCTGTAAATGATCTCTCATGCATTCCAGACCCGATCTTCTAAGAAAATTTTTCTGTGATGTCTTACACTTCTTATTTTCTTTTTAAACTATCAAACTATGCCACACATGTTTAGGATCAAGTAAAATGCAACTGTTGGCCAATGCTTTGTGTTTTGAGTGATAATATACTTGCCACATAACTCATCAACAAAATGTACTCCGCTTTTGATTTTGTTGTAGAAAGTTTCCATCTCAGGTTTCCATTTTGTTGAGGTTTCCCTATCAATATTTCCATCATGGACCAATGGTGACATCAGCACTATCAGTTTATTTTTCTTTGCCACATATGAGGCCAATGTAAATCTTTCTGAAATCCAAAGATTGTACAAACAGTTCTCTGTTTTGAAATTACTTTTCATTTGGAATTTTTGCTTCTTTCCTGTGTACAGTTCCTGCACTGGTCAACCTGTGCTCTGGTAGCAAATGTAACATCCATTGGAAACTGGTAAACCAATTGTGGAATGTCACATTCTGATTAGTTTGGAAGACGGGAGCAATAAGTGTGCTCATGACATTATTCAGTCTGTTATTATATGAATAAGGACCTGATGGCTGAGTTTCAGGATAAATGTCTGAATTGAAAGCATAATAAGTCTTTGTATCTACAAAGGGATAAAATTTTCTGCCATATTTTGACCCATCGCTTTTCCATAACTCATTTACATTCTTGTGATTACCATGAGAAATTCCTGCTAAGTATAGCAGACTTATGAATGCTTTCAGTTCAGCTAGTTAAGTGCCATAATAAATATATTTTTTGAGTATGGCTATTGGTGCATACAGAATGTTTTACTTGTATTTTAACCTTTGTGGATTTTACAACATCTTGTAGCATTTTATCTGTTACAGTTTCCAACACTGAATGGCAGTGCTGGTATTCTGTCCAATACAGGGGTGAAACGTATTGGACAGAATGGTTGCTATTTGTTGTACTTAGTGGGTAAACACAAAACTTGCTTCCTGTATCCCTCAGGGAAAGATAATGAGATGCACAACCAGTTACTATTGCATTAAAGTAAAAATTTACAGTAGAAAATTAAGGGATGTGTTTGTGAAACCCAGTGTTCTGCTGGTAGGGCTAGAGGGCAGGGTGGTTCTGGAGATCAGCTTGCAGAACCCTCTTCAGCTCTGGGAAGACCTCTCTCTCTCTCTCTGCATGTGTGTGTGTCCCTCTCTCTCCCCCCATTTTGAGAGCTCTTCTTATGATTTAGATATATGTCCCCTAAGGATTGCTCATATGTTGGTGGCTTGGTCCTAATGAGTCAACGTTCAGAGATAAGGATTTTGTGAAGTTACTGGACCATGAGAACCATTGAATTAATCTGCTGATGAGTTCACAGATGAATGTGTTTGTTAGGAGGTGGAGCTAATTGGATGGAGCAAGTCATGGGAAAGCCTTTTAAAGGTCTATGCTGTCTGTAATCCCTTCCTCTCTCTCACTGCTTCTTGGCTTGCCATCCCCTTCCACCATAATGTATTTGCTTTGCCTTGACTCTAAAAGCAATGTAGCTGTTAGATCATGGACTGAAACTTCTGAAATTGCCAACTGAAATAAATCTTTCACATTTTACATTGTTATTCTCAGATATTTTATCTCACTAACAAAAAGCTAATACAGATCTTTTTACTAAAACTTTCTTACATGAAATTTCCTCTGTTTGTAATGGCTTTGCACATTGTTGTTCATTGGATGGACCCTGGACCATTCCTGCTTGGATGAATGTCAGCTCCTCTGAGAGCATTTTTTAGAGATACAGAGACATAACTTGGTGAGACAAGCTATCTCTCAGTGCTTAAGCTTCATCCTATTTCTTTGTACTCATTGTACTGCTCTGCGATTTTTGATTTTATAGTCAGACTTCAGAAAATATTACAACCTTCTAGAAAACCAGGAAGGTGCCCCACTCATTAGAATAGAGTAACTGGAGGAGTGTGCACTTTGCAGTGTGATAGTCTTTGATTTCATACCTGCTTGAATATTTCCTAGATATTCAACCCTTTCCTGCTGTACTGTACAAGTTCATTTCTTTTTCTGAGCTTTAGCTTTATTAGCTTTATTTTAATAAGAGCTCATAATGTCTCCTTTCAAAGGAATTTGTAAACAAAAGAAATACCACCGAAAAGCCACTTAATATGGTGCCTGACACATATTTCCCATGATAATAAAACATTTGATGTATTCAATAAATAAGTGAATAGCATCACATTACTAAAGTAAATGAATAAAAATTTATGGGGAACTTGCATGTAATTCTCACTGAGATGTGGCTTCTGCAATATCGTCTTAACACCTCTTAATTTCTTCTAGGTCACCAAGGATCCACTAATATTACTTTTGTTTTTATTTTCCTTACATTTCACTGTATTTGGATTCATTCTATCATTTTATTCCATCAGGTTTTATCTGTATATATGTTGTATGATGCATTAATTCTTTCTATCCAGTTTGGTATCACCAGCAAATTTAAGTTGCATACCATCACTATAATCTTGTCAAAGTCATTAATAATTTTTAAGAAAAATGAATTTTGCTTGTGGCAGGATTTTTTTTTTTTTTTTTTTACTGGGGATTGAACTCGGGTCTTTGCACTTGCACAGCAGGCAGCAAAACCACTAAGCTAAATCCCCGGCCCCTGTGGCAGGAAATTTAGAGCAGTATAATTTACCAAAATTTTAAAAAATGCTGCAAATAACAACTCCAACATAAAAGGTGACAAGAATCCAGGCAGTTCTGAATATTTACAGTTATGAAATGCAGGGTTAATGGTACAAGATTATGATTACTTTGTTATTATATGTCACAAATATATAATTTTCGTGAGTCACAAATTTGAGCAATGCTGATTTTTCCATGTTATACGTCATCATCAGAGCTTGCTCCGTGATATTCAGGTAGGGTTTGGTGGATCTGGAGGGCCCAAGAGGGTTTTACTCTTGGATTTTTGTTTTGTTATTGGGTACCAGGGATCGAGTTCGGGTTCTTGCGCTGGCGAGGCAGGCAGCGGCACCAAAGAGCTAAATCTCCAGCCCTTACTCTTGACAGTGATGGCAGAAGGCTTGGCTTAACCTGTACGTAGCCTCCCCAGTATGCTGGCATCTAGGTTTCAAGTCAGATTCTTACCTGGGGGGGACTCAGGGCTTCAAGAGGGAAAGTGTTCCTAAAAATAAAGTAGAAACTTCCATTGGTCTTTTCACTTTTGTAACTGTTTGGCTGTTAGTTATATATTCTTTAATTTTCATGTTTAGAATTGAGTATTTGCTTAATTTGCTTGCTACAGTTGGAAACTCATAGGCCCAAAGGCCTTGCTTTGGTTCTATACATTTTGTTTTTGCTTAAATTTTTTTATTGGTACATTTTAGGTATAAAATACGTTTACATTTATCAGTGGGTGCTTGTAACTGTACATGATGTATCTCGGTTCTAATTTTTTTCCCATTACCTGTGTGTCCTTCACCCCCTGCACCCTTCCCTATTTACATAGATGTTGTTTCCATTTTTTTCTTTTCTCATAATTTTTCCTTTCTCCTTCCCCTCCCACTTCCCCTACCCCTTTGGTTTTTGTATAAAATGGAGTACTACTCAGCCTTAAAGAAGGAGGAACTAGAGATATTTATAGCTAAATGGATGCATATTGAGGCCATACTCTTAAGTGAAATAAATAGGACATACATGTGTAAATACCAAATAGTTTCTGTAGTGTGAGAAACTGAAAGTGTAAATAAGGATTGAAACTTTATGTATTTTTGAAACATATTTATGATTCACTTTATTAGACAAAAGCCTCAGCCAGGAATATCTGTGATATATATCCTTCTCTATTTTGAGCTCTCTATGAAGTAGGTGCGGCATAGTGCTCTCTAGAGTGGCATGGTCTATCCTCTGAAGGAAAAAAAAAAAAATATATATATATATATATATATAATATAAGCTTTTTAGACACATTTCTGTCTTACTGAGGCACTATGTGAGGACCTGCCTTTCATATTTATTAGATCCTAGCAAAGTATCTTAAAGACACACTCAGATTCCCTGAGTTACATTTAACTGGAGGTATCTTAGACTTAATTTTTCTCTGAAACAATGGTTCTCAATGGAGATGGGTGGCTGCTGTCATTGTCCAGAGGAATTTCTGGTTTTCACATATGAGGAGGTTCTATTGTCACTTAGCAGGTAGAAACCAAAGATCCTGCTAAACATACTGCAATATGCAGATGACCCACAATAGCCTACCCCTACCAGTAATGATTATACATCCCCAAATATCAGTATTGCTAGGTGGAAATCATTGCTCTAAGGCCATTTATTTTTTGACAACATTTCACTGGATTTAAAAACTTGCCTAGAGACTTTGGGTTTCTTCCATGTGTTAATTCAAAATTAAAGTTTGCTTTTCAGTTCAGTTCTATTGCTCATATTATGTAATAGCAACTGGAAGAAACCAGGTCACAGCACTTTCATCAGTATGTCTGGAAATGTCCCTGGCTAGATCATTAAATTCATTAAATCCATTTCCTTTTCCCTTACTACTATTTCAGATGAGGACATTTTAGATTTGGTTACTGCAGCTCCTGTTTTCATGCACAAAACCATGTTCCAATCATCCATTCTTATGCCACAAACCAGCTCAAACTTTCTGGCATGAACAAATATCAATAATTTTCTTATGTCTCATATACTTCGGGATCTAGAATTTGTATGGGGTTCAGTTGTGTGACTTTAATTATACATCAGCAGAGATCATTTGTCTGCACAGATAGGCTGTCTGTTGTATTCTAAATCATTTTATTCATGAGTACCTTGGTGGGGGATGGCAGAAAATCTGGGATAAACTTGATCTGCCATCCAGTGAATCTACCCTTGGCCTTTCCAAGTTGCTGTAATGTGGGAATAACACATCAAGAAGTGCAGCTGAGAGATGCAAAAGAAGTTGTACTGGAAAAGGAAAAAGCCACAGGACCTTTTATGACCTAATGTTAGAAGCACAGCATCATGGCCTCAGTACTGTATTGGACAGGATAGTCAAAACCCAGCCAAATTTAAGGAAAGGAGATAGGAACCATGTCTCTCAAGGAATGCTAATTAAATATTTATATTTGTTTTCCTGTTGCTGAAATCATTATATATAAGAATGGCAGAGTCAGAATAGGTTTGTCTAATAATAGTAATAATAGTAATAATAATAATAATAATAATAATAATAATCTGCAGCCTGTCAGCAGTTTTGTGGAAAGAGCAAAGAGGAAAGTAAAAGTGAATGATCTTTGTAAGATGAACAGAAGATACTTATCTTGGCATTTTAAAAGAAAACAACATTATTTTTGCAGATCCTTACTGATGTACATAGAACTGGAATGGCTGATACCCAGAGTTTGCTTACAAATGATTCAATCTGAGGAAAAAATTGCTTTAATTAGGTATCACTAATTTATGTTGATCTAAAAAAATACTTACAGTGGTGAGTCTCCACGAGAAATCCTTTGAATTTTCCTTCTTAAATAATTACTTGATATAAAATTAAGCTCTTTAGTCACTTGAATTTTTAATCATTTCTTCACATTTATTGTCTGCTAGCTCTTCTGGCTTTGCATCTCCTTGGTAACTTTATTGACAAAGTCCCTTAGTAAATAAGAGCATAACTCATTTAAGAAAAGAGATTTAGTTTCCTTCAAAGTAGCCACAACAAGCTCTGTTATAATTTCCTCAACTATTTGGGGTTTTAATTTCCTTTTGTTCATTTTTTTCTTTTATTTTCTTAGTTCCCTTTGTGGTGCAGTCTTCTTATCAGAGAAGATACAAAAGAATAGGAACCCAGACATTCATCTTTTTCCTCCCTCAATTAGCAATCCTACAAATATATCCCGAGTGCTTTCTTTATTGTTTTATCATAAGTAAAATTAGATTGTAGAAGTGTTATTTTCAGTGTCATGTTATTTTTTTCTTGCACTGTTATTATCAATTTTGTCTGATTATTTTCAACTGTATTGGTACAAAATGCCCTTAAGCGCATGTTAAATTCATTTTCTCTACTTGTATTACTCAGAAGATGTTTGCCAAGTAACTATTTCACCAGGCACAATTCTGGGTGCTGGAGAAACAGTAGTAAGAGGAATGGTTCTGATAAACAGATGAAATGAAAAGAACAATGGGGTTAAGAGCATGTGAATTAACCCCATTAATGTGGGTTAAGAACTTCTGCTTTAAATAAAAAGTCCTTAGAGAGGAAGACCTTTCTAAAATTCAAACGTCTTTTGAACATGAGTCAGAAATGAAGCACTAATGATACAGCTGTGAATAAAAAAGGCAAAAAAGAAAAAGATGTCATTAAATACCACCTTTTGCAGCCACCGTGGGATAGCTAGTGGTTGCAGTTTCAGCATTTTATCATTAATATCTTCCCAGTTCTACTGAACTCTGTTCTTAAAGCCCAGATTGTGAGGCCAGGTGGATTACCTCTGGACACAACTTTAGTCCTTTTTGTCTAATATTTTACTATTGCAAGGAAAGGAAGAGTGGGGCACATTGCAGAGTTGGGAGAAAGCTGACTGTTCTTATCTTCCTCTGTTCTTTATGTAGTTAAATATTTTATTTTAAATCTTATGTATTTTTCTAGGAAAACAAATATTTTACGTTAATCAAATCTGATCTACGGCACTTTGTATCCAGGTCCTATACAGAGACAAGCCCTGTGTTTTCCCATGTGTAGTGGATGGTAACATTGAACAAAAAGACATTTTTGTGCAATCTCATTCCATTTTGCAAAAGTAGCTTTAACTGTCTAGAAAAAAAAATATCGCAGGTGTGTTAGAGACCAAAGGTCATGGAATGTTCTGTGTGTGTGTGTTGCTGATTGAATTTGTTAATTGATTGCAGTTTTTCACATTTCTGTTTATATGTTGCTTACAGTTTTATGTATTTTTGAAGTTTTTGCCTGCTTTGGTATTATGGGATTTTAGCCTCCAAAACTGCACTGGAAATGCTCTTTTTCTATTTTTCTGAAAACCTTTTTGCATTATTGGTGTTATTTGTCCTTTAAATATTTGATTTTAAAAGAATTTGTTGGTTTTATTTAGTTATTGGATTTATTACCATAATATTACCTTCTACTTAACTTTGTTTTGATTGTCTCTATAGTTTTTCCATTATCTATTTATTGATTATTTTTTATTGCTCCCTTCTTTCATTTTTTAACTTCACAGGATAGAAGATTCTATTATTAATTCACCTCTTTCTTTTTATTAGAAAAATAAATTTTACCAGCAAATCAATAATGTTTATTGCATGGCACACATTTTTTTGACATATCGCTTTAGTTCATACAGTTCAAATTCTTTTTTTAGTTCTCTTTTGACTATTTGTTAGACTCAGATTACTTTGAAGTGTGTTAATTTCCAAATGCTTAAAAAATGTCAGATTTCTGTTATTGATTTTCAGTGACGTCTTGTTGAACTCAGTGACCTTTATCTTTGTGACCTTTATCCTTGAAAATGTATTGATCATTGTCTTACAGCTCAGATATGACCTTACATGGTGAGTATTCTTTATATACTTGAAAAGGAAGGACTCTGCTCTCCCTGGGCAGAAGGTCCTGGAAGTGTCAATTGGTTAGTAGATTTATTCATGTCTATTATTTTCTTGCTTATGTGCTGCATATTCTATCACTTACTAAAAGAAAAATTTTAAAGTAGTCAAAAATTACTGTTGTTTATTTTTTCTTTGATGCCATTCTTTTTAGAACTTAGGCAATGGTCAAGTATAGAGTCATAATAGTATATGTTAACTATTATAAATTATCAAACTTACAGTTATGTCTTCTTGTGCATTAAGTGAATCTATCTTTCTCTAGTATTATGTATCAACTTATAGTTTGTATAATATTAATACTGGTGTTTCCTTCGGATTTCTGTTTGTACTTTTTAACCTTCCAGCTTTCTGTGCTTGTATTTAAAATGCCCCCTTTAAATCATACCTAGTTGAATTCTCTGTTTTTATTTAATTTGACAATCTCTATCTTTTGATGAAAATGTTTAAGCCCTTTTGCATTTAGTAAATAATTGAACTCCAAATGTCCATCTTTCTATTTATTTTGTTTCTCTCATTTTCTTTTGTATCCCCTTTTTGATTTCCTTTATGTTAAATAAATGTCTTTTAATTAATTAATGTTTAATTAATTGTTATTCTCATTTTTCTTTAGTTTTTTTTCCTTAATAAGTAATAATTTTGTGGCTTTATGGGCTACAATATGGTGCTTGGTACGTTTATATGGTGTGCACGGATCAGTGATATCATTGTGTGTTGGTAGCATTATCACTGTATATGTTGATAAAGTATATGTATGTTAGAAACCTCAGAATGCATTATTGAATTTTTTGCATTAACATTTGAGAAAAATATTTGAAATATTTGAAAAAATATTGAAAAAAGTAATACACAAAAATAAACACACATATAGTATTTTTTTTTCTCACATATTGAACATTTCTGCTATCTTTTATTACTTCTCATTTATCAGATTGATCATCTGGAATAATTTATCTTCATCGTGACAGACTTCTTTTAGCATTATTTTCTGAGGCATGGATATGCTAGAAATATATTTTGTCCATTTTTATTCATACAAAAATTCTTTAATTTCATCTTAATTTCCAGTAGATAGCAAACATTTGTTGAATTTTTTTTAGCCCTTTGAATACTTCAATTTCTTCTGGCTTATATTTTTTTGGATTAGAGTTATGAGTTTAGCTCATTAATTTCTTATAATGAATTTTTTCACTGCTATGAATATTTTATTTTATGATTGCTTTTAGTTTCTTGACCATGGTGTGGCTGGGTTTATTTGCGTGAACTTCTGTGTGTGAACATCTTACATGGGGATGATGGAATTACCTGGAACAGTCTATGATATGATGTCTATTTGTAAAATCTGTAACAATTATGTCTTCAAATTTATTTTCTGCACTCTCTATCTCTTCCTTTTAGGATACCAAAAATTATGATGTCCTATATTGCATTATGCAATCTTTCTACTGTACTGTAGAGAGTTTATACTTCTGGAGTTTACCTCTTCTATATAGTAAAAAGATTTTCTTACTCATATGATAGTTTTCTTAAGAATTCTACAGTCTGCTTTGATATCATAAGCATTTGCTTCTACCACTTCAAAGTGATAAGACTAGACTTAGGGATTGATTTTTTTGCCCTCAAATCATTCTGTCTCTTTAGTAATTGGATTACTTTTATTGATCTTCTCTAGGTTCACTGATTCTTCCATCACCCTACATGTGCTATTTATGCTTCCATGAAGTAAATTTTTCATATCATATAATGTACTTTCAGGTCTAAAATGTCCATTTTATTTTTATAGTTTAAATTTCTCTGTTAGATTCCTTACTAGTTTATTCATTGATTTTATACTTCCTCTTAATTTAAAAAAAAATTTTTTTTAAATTGGTTTTGAATTTTTGTTCTATTCAGCATTTGAAAATAGTTTTAGTCCATGTTAGTCGATGGTCATTAAATGTAAAAAGAACAAAGTATAATAATATCTTGGTTATGTAAAAATATACATGTAATCATATAACACTCCATGATCCCTTATCTGAAATTACTAGGACCAGAATGCTTTCATGTCTATAGATTTTAGGTTTTATTTATTTATTTATTTAGCCAAAGTTTATTTGAAAAAGTAAAAGCGAAGACAGAGAGAAACTGACTCTGCAGAGCAAGCTTGGGCTGAGTAAAAGAGTAAAAAGCAAGATAAAAGTACACCCTGCAGAAAGCAGGGTAGGCTATTGAGAGGAAGGTCACAGTAGCCTAGATTTCAGATTTTAGAGAGCTAGTCCCATATATTATTTAACACTTCAACATTTTCTTAGGGGAGCACACTGTCATCAAATGCTTTAATATTTCTGCTGTGAAATGTATATTCATATTTATGAAATGAATGATAGTTTTATAGCATTCTATACCCTGACTTTTCTGTATTTATCAGAATTGTGTGATGTAAAATGTTTCTTTTCAATTTCTTTAAAGTTGTAGGTTATTCCTTTATATAAAAACAGTGACTAGGATATATAAAAACTATGATAGGATGATTGGAAAAACTATAAGTTCATGCAGTTTACAATGAATTTTTACCTTTCCTGTTATACTTTTAATTATTTTTTTTTTTGGTACTGGGGATCAAACTCAGGACCTTGCGCTTGTGAGGCAGGCGGCTGAACCACTCAGCTAAATCCCCAGCACCTTAATTAATACATTTATAACAAGTTTTATTATTGAAGTGATTATAAAAATGTTTGTCACATCTTCAAAAATGCATATTGTCACTAGGATTTCTATGAAAACATTTTGTATTTAGATTTCTTCATTTTGAAAAAATGTAACTGTAGACTGTTAGAAAGTCAAGATCACATAGCAACTGGCCATTGTCTTTCGGCCCTGTTTTAACAGTTGAATAATGACCATTGATTCATGATTTACTCATCAAAGCAGTAGGTGAGGAAGACTGGTTAATCATGTGCTTTACTACTGACATTGCCATTTGTCCTGTGAAAAAGAAGATGCTATTAATGTGCTTAAAAAACTTTTGTCTTTGAATATCTTTGTCTTGTTCATTCTGTCTACATAGTTGAGTTCATTTCCATGCCCAAAACAAAGGTAAACATTGTAAACAAATTAAGTCTGTTTAAATGAGATTCAATAGTTTCTACTAATATATTTCCTCATTTTCATATGCTTTTATAAGAAATAAATTTTGCTTCTCCTTTTTATGTTCAACTTGTTATTCCAGTAAGTTCTTGGTCTTGAATCTCATTCTTCTTTATCTCCTTGAGCCATTCGTCCACATTCTTCTGAAGCTGGTAGAGGCTTTACACATGAAAGATATAGGCAGATTTATGAAGTGGAGGAATCAGAACACAGGATTTTAGGCCAGGAGTTTCTCTTGCAGAAGAGGAGAGGTTTGTAATTGCCTTCACATAAACTGCCTTCAAATGATATTCCATCTAAACATGTAAAAGGAGCAAGTCTATACATAAACTTGGTATTCGGCTATGTGGGTAACATTATGGAAATAAAAGCTTAAGAAATAATAGAACATATGCATGTGTTATTTCCTGGTCTATTTGCTAAAGAGCCATTTATAAGAAAGTAGAATAGAAGAAACATGGTTGCTCTGCTAGATGACAACTGTAAGTTGGTTTATCCCATAAATCAATATGTAATTCTATGATTATATCTGTTATTCCATTACCTATAATGACATTTTGATACTGACAAACTTGTATGCACCTGATATTTTCTGAAAAGCAGCTTTCTTTAAACAAGGAGTGGTCTATGTTCTTTAATTTACTTTGGACAAAAACTTAGTGGAAGCAGAGTCTACCAATTCCAGCTATTCTAATGATTATTAATGAATAATCCCCCCCAAAATGGAAAAAAATCCTGAAGAAATGGGAGATAGTTGACTCTGATGCTTCGGGAAGTCTAGCTTTTGTTAGTTATATTATTTTGATAGATGGATACAATTCAGTATTTTGTACCTGACCCTTATACAGCTTAAACTAAAGGTGCACACCTATTTAATATTTTGTATCTCACCATTATACAACTTAAATGTGCACAGCTATTTTTGCACGTCTTGTCACAGTGTTGCATTTATTTCTCAGGCTGTTTATCAGTCAAGAGAAGAAGATCTTCTTAATGGCAAAAGATCTATTTCAGTGGTTCCAAATATTGTTCACTTGTAGCCTTGAAGCTAAAATACATTTGTTATTATTCTGTATGCATTTAAAAAGCCTTCCCATAAAAACTCATGTTCTCACATTCTGTCAAATTTATGAGCTTTTCCAATCAATTTTTTTTTTACTCACTAGGGGTAGGTTGTAACTTATTAACAGATCACTAATATAGTTTTAATTATCTTAATTAATTATTGAAGTGTATGCATATCTTTATAAATTAAAACGTCACTATTACAGATTACCTTTAAACAAGTGCAACGTCTTAAATTTGTCTACCCAGAACTTAAATACCTGGTGAGGAGATTCAAAGTACGGTTCTGCTGATCGCTATCACTGACATTTCAGTCATGCTCCTTCTTAATACTTGGTAACAATGCCTGTTGGATGGAATATATGAGTTTTAATTCCTTTACATGCAATTCACTTATTGTACTAACAGCTCTAATTTGGGAGGGGGAAATAATTTAGCTAAGAAGATGCTCTTTTTCCATGAAAGCTTGTGTAGCTGAAATTATGTTTTTAGAGTTCTGATCCTTATTTTCTGTCCTAGGGGAATGGGCAGGGTTGTGAGCAGAAAGGAGTTGATCAGGAGGACTCAATGATCCAATGTAGTTCCTTTGACTCATTGGAATTATCTACATTCTAGATAAGTTATTGCAGTAGCTGTGTTATGGTATGATTTGCAAAAGTTAAAACTATGATTTTCATTCAAATACATAGGAAATGAGTATCAGTTTGTTACTTAATTGATTAATGATGAAACATACAGATAGGAAAGCTGATTCAGAAGATTGTGTACAGTCGCTAAAGAATGCTAGAAAAGGATTGCAGGTTAAAATACAAAACCAGAGGATCCCACAGAAGAATAAAATTATAACTTTTATTGTTTTCTTTTTATCAGATGGAAATTGTTGTTCCTGTATCATCCAAACTCATTTATAACTTATTATTCTTCTACAAGTCTAACATATAGTTTTGGTCTAGCCAATGGTAATCAGTAAATCCAACACTAGCATACTAAGGGTATTAGACAATATATCCCTGGATGATGATGTAAACTATAATAATAAAATACAGCAATTTCAATTTGCATAACATTTCATTGCAATTATGGATTCATGGAAGTGTAAGTTCATCATTTTCCCTTTGAAATTTTCTAGGAGCAGAGCTACGTTTCCCAGAGAACCACCAAACCCTGAAGCTTCTGAAGTACAACATTGGTTTTATATTTACAATTATCTATAGGTGCTTTTAAATAACCTTCTAAAAAGAACAGCATATTTCTCATATTTGAACTTATTTAATTTACATTAGAAGCAGATAATGTTATAGTAATTGCTAAAAATTTGGTTTACATCTATATTTTACAGTTTGAGTAGATTTAGGATGGTGGATTATATCCTGGGTTTTTGCAAGGTCCTAAATTAAAATATCCCATATAGTAAAAGTTCATAAATAGCTTTTTCCATCTGAGAGTGCATCAAATTCTCAGAATCACACTAGAAATGTAGAACACTTAGGTTAGAAGCAAAGTGTTTTACTTCTACCATAGGTCTCCATGCTTTCAGCTCTCCCTCACTTGCAAGCCTGGGAAAGATGTTAAACTCTGGACAACTCTTTGGTCCATGCATACTAACACATTCAGGAAACTCTAGGATCAAAATATGCACCTATTATAATTACTGGTTCATTTGTTTGGTAATTTTACAATTAGTTTACTATAGTAATGGTTCAAAGTCATCTTCAGTAGTCAACTTGTGTCCTTCCTGTAGAGAAGGGGGAGGAACACATCTGTAAAGACAGTGGTACCTCAGTTTATGAACTTAATTCATCCACTCCACTATTCTGAGGAAGATGGCCGCCTTCCTCTTTGTGCAGGGAAGATGGCCGAGGTCGTGTTCATCACCACATGCACGGTTCACAAATGGAAGTAAAATTTTGCTAGATGCTTCTGTTTATGAACTAAATTGCTCATGAACAGAAGCCTTCATAAACCAAACTGAGATATATGTCTTGCTCTTAGACAATGAGAGTTCATAAATAGCTTTTCTTAAACCTGCTTTTAGGTCAAAATGAAAAGTATGCCAAAGTGGCGTGTTTGGAGATGGTATACACTCCTACTTTAGACCTTCATACCTCAAGGTCTGAGAGAAGACCATCGGTTTTTATTCATTGATTCATTCAATTGCTTTCTCACCAGAAAAATATATATAGAATTCTGATAATATGCCCAGACCTGATTGTCATTTCAGAGATGATAATAAGCCCAAAGCAAAATGTAATCCTTGCCCTTATGTAATCTTGATGAGCTGAAATTTATCAAACGGCAGATATATAAATATTTTAGAACTGTACGAAGCACTAGGAAAACTCAACACAGGTTGCCAGGGATGGATCTATGTGTATGTATGAGGAGCTACTGGAAGATGAAGATTAGAGAAGGATTTTGATTGTGACCATTTTATTGGGAACTTACTGATAAGTAGTTTGGAAGAAGAAAAACAGAATGGTGACTTTAGAGATTATCAGTTTTCTAAAAAGAAGTTTAAAAATTATTTTCAGGTGGGAAATATCAGTCATCAGGGACTTCATTTCACTTGCAGGGACCTTTGGGCTATCAGATTCTGCATCTTCCAAGGAGAGATCATTATGAGCCCCTTCTGGGAGACCCTAGTCACCAATTGCTATATAATTATTACTGGGTAATAACTGGAAAAGATTTTATCTTGCTGTTTGGGACAAGGGACACAAGATAAATAATGTAGACCCACTAAGCTAAAAGCATGAGTAGGTGACAAAACTTTCTCTTTTTTGAGTTGTTAAGGCAAAGACTCGTTTTTCAAATACTACAGAATGGTTTAAATATCGGGCAGTTTTCTCTATGAGATTTGGTAAGTCACACCATGCTTAAAAAACCCAATGAAAGAAAAATCATTTCACTTTTTGAGGACACTTGACAAAAAGAAAAAAACTTAATTGAGTAGATGGAAGAATTTTCTTCTTACTAAAGAAATGAAACAAGTATATTACACACCTTTTTTTTTGTAAGCAAAGGATGCTCCAGAAATATGTTGTCCAAAAAACCCATGTCAAAGATAACTCTACAAATGACAGGAAGACATGTAAATCTCTCTTCCTAGATCACTCTAAATCTGGGAATATTTCAAATGCACAAAGGTGGCTATTTAAATAAGACTTATACTACATTTTTATCAGTTTTTTAAAAAACAGATAAAATGCTAAGGTTTGTCAGTTAATTTATACTGCCTTATATTGAATTTTTCTTGAGTAAAGCATACATTTATCTCTAAAGTATTGGGTTTTTACAACTAACAAATTAAGCCACAGGGGTTTTTGTTTGTTTGTTTTTAAAGTTGATTCAATTGGAGTAGTCAAATGACACTAAGTCATTCCATTCTGTCTGTAATGTCTTGTTTTTGAAAATAACTCCCAGAAAAAAAGGCAATTTGAATGCTTTCTATTAATTGGAGAGCTTTATTTATTCACATCTCTGGATTCCTGATTCAAAAAATGAAAAAGCAGGCAGCCACTCCCAAGTTGCATCATCTTGAACGAAACAAACAGTACATCATTAGGCAGAAGAGAATAATCATGTTTTGCCCACAATTTTAGAGATATTGGTTATTGCTTTTGTCTCTTACAAAACATGGTTCCTTTGAACTACAAAGATGATGAACATTGCCTCAGCTATAAGTCACCCCTCCTATGTATATTGATTCCAGAACATTTTCTTTACCTAAAATATTTTATTAGAAAAATTTATCACAAACAGAATATGCAAAAATAGAAAATGAACAGACTGCTTCTTAAATGCTCGAAGTCACTTTAGAGGGGAAAAATAAGTGGAAGTGGGGCTGGGGAGGAGAGACAGAACAGGAATGGATGCATGTGGAGGTGGAGTGGGTGACAGACAGCCTGCTTAGTAAGTTTCTGTCCTCTATAAACTCTTCCCAATGATGACTTTGCTGTCCCAACTGAATTAGAGGGGAGAAAAGCAAGCGTCTCATTTCAGCATCCTAGACAATATTTAAAAATGCTCCAGGTGAAAAAATGCTGATTTAAATCAAACTGGGACTCAGATGGGATTCTGTTTTGTCAGAAGTTGTTTTTGATGGCAGGTGACTGGGACCTGTGTGGGTGTGGGTGTGGAGCTGGTGTCACTCACAGGACACCTCTGTAACATTCAGAGCAGAGTGACTTATGGGTAAGGCAGTGTTGGCCAGCTTTGCAGCTATTACCACCTCAGACTATTACTTTCTACAGCTTATTACCTGCCACTATTCCCTGCTGCCTGGCACATCCACAGCCATGACTGATATATAGGCCATACTTGTAAGGTTAAAATTCTTTCAGAAAATTTGCTAAAGGAAAAGAAGTATAAGAGCCATATATTGTTATAAAATACTGGCATTATGATTTGAAAGTTAAACCTCTCTAGCACAGGCGATTGAATAATATTATTTGTCAAATACTGAAAATGCATTTTATGGTTCCAGGAATAACTGCGCTGCTCAGCCTCTTATATTAGATGGTATCTAGCCATGGACTTTTGCATTTAAGCTCTCTAACTTATGGCTGGCCTTGTGAGGTTTTATGAGTGCCTATGAATTTTAAATTAAAAACCTGTTTTCAAATTATCTCGTCTGAAGGGTGGCAAAGATGTTAGGTATTTTTGTTTGTTTTTGCAATCATTTCTTGTTGCTATTGTTCTGGCTATCCAGTGGTAAATTACAATATAATTTTCAAAGTTACAAATAAAAATAACTATCACTGAAACAGAGAATAAACATGTCCAAAATTATTTTATTCATAACAGAGAAATAACATTTGAGGAACTGGGTGTGTACAGGCATTTAAAGAAGTAAAAATAAAAAGTGTTAAAACACTACTGTCACTCTTCAAGAGGGTTTATATTCCTATAATCTGTAGATTAATATTCTATAGGACAATAAATTATAACATTAGTTTTCCTTGCTGTCAGAGACATCTGTCTCTTTACTAACAAAAATCTACAATTTAACAACTAAACATATATATATATATCTTGGATTTTAGTCAATAGTAAATTGCAAAGTAACATCCTTTTGGAAATTAAATTATTGTTAAGTGCATTTTAAAATATGTCATTGCTGCCTTTGTGGATAGATTTTTAAAAACATTGTTTGATAAAAAAAACATTGTTTGATGAAAATAAATTTTTTAAATGCTGCACATTACTGCTCTAGGATATATTAAGGCACCAATGTGAGCTCACTACTTGCCAAATAGCTATTTTTCTTTTTTCTGTGAGCTATTGAGCTGGCGATATATAAGAGACAATGAAAAATTTCAAAATGACTATTTCATTTATTTGAAGATAACATTTGGATTATATTAACTTGAATTAAAATCTATGAGTCTTAGGATATATAGAGTTGTTAAAAAAAACCACTCATATGTAAATTTTCTTCCTTTAACAATGCATTTGAGGTACCATTTCCCCCCCCAATTTTATTATTAGTCTGACATCAAAGTAGTTTGGATGTATACAATTATTCTAATGCTTTATTAATTTAGAAAGTACATTCTGATATATTTGTCATTAATGTTAATGAATTTTATTCATCTTCTTCAGTGAAATTTTAATTGTTGTTAAATGTAACATACTTATTATGCAGAAGAGACAAAGATGAATTTATTTATTTAACTCATCCTGATGGAGTCCACAGCATGGAGCTATCAGGAAAGGAGCCATGCCTGTGAATATTGAACTTACATTCCCTCTCTCTACAGTGAAGGGATGGATCGTGATAAGATCCTTGTGTGAGGTTAATAGTATATAAAATAAATAGATGAAGATGAAAGCAAAGAAGGTAAAGCAGCGAAAGGTACATAATATGTCTCCTGCCTCCGTTTTTGGCATTGTATTGCTGACAGCTTGCATGCTCCTCCATGTCCCCTTCCCTTCTGCCTTACATATGAGCAAACTGGTAAGAAAGCCTGGGCATTCTTCCCTTTGGCACTGGCAGGAAGTGAACACCGTGTAAGCCCTAGTCCAGGCCTGTGTGCAAAAATCTGCACCGCATCCCAACCCCCAATCACCACCATGAAACCCCAGCTGCTCCCTTCTGACAGGCTCATGCCAGTTTCACCTGGTTAGCAAGCTGGCACTGTTCCCCACGGGTAGCCTCATATTGTGAGTCATGACGTGCTGACAACTTCTCAGCAGGTGTGCGGTATCATCCATCTCAACACAGGGTCTGAAGTTTGGGTGCAGGAGGATCCTGACTCTGGAGTGTGACCACAACCTGGGATAGAGAGAATGTGATTTTCTGCCCCAAGAAAAGAAAACATTTAGAGTTGGATTAATTCTTTTTAGAATAAAAGGAAGATTGGAAAAGACAAGGAAGGCCTTCTGAGTTCAGGGGGCAAGCCTCCCCAGTTTCTCTGGGAAATACCTCATGGCCGAACTGCTCTGCTCCCTTCTAGTGATCCTCAGTGTATCTACCCTTGGCCCAAGAGAAGTTTGTGTGCAGAAGAGCCTGTTCCTTGCCTTCCCCTCAGGCCTCTCTCCTCCCCATAACAGAGGCGCAAAGGTTTCTGGTGACCTGTTAACCTTAAGTAATTATTCTGAGATGAGCTATTGCTAAATTGCATCCTAATATATTAATTGATCTGTGTGTTTAAGAAAAACTTGAAGGACATTTTAAATAGGTGAATTATTGTCAGTAATATATCAGAAATAGACACAGGATGATATAAAGGAAAGTAAACACCAACTCATTCAAAGAGGGCAATCTAGATATGGAATTTTTGGGCCTGGAATTTGATTTTTCAGTTGAGTATGTTGGCATTTTGTAGACAGAGTCAAAATTCAAAGGAGAACAAATCAGAACCCAAGGGACCTGTCACCATACCTCTAAGTACTGAACCAAGGGAGTGTGAATGTGGCTTCTGCTACTTCAAGTCTCCATGGTCAGTCTGACCATTGGGCCTACAGCGAGGAAGGTTAAATAGCCACAGGCTCTGATAGACTAGAATACGAAGGTGGAGATTTATAGTCATTTTCTGATATATGCTATTGAGTTCTAAGTTTCGATTTACTTTGTGTGTGAATGTCCAAATAGTTTCTAAATGACTAAAATCTGTTTGTGGTGTTGAACACGTTTTGGAATTAGCAGTGATGGTTCCATAACTCTGTGAATTTTCCAAAAGCAAAACAAATCAAAACAAAAAACCAAAATCTTACTGGACTGTATAGTGTGAAAGGATGAATTTTATGGCCTGTGAACTATGCCTCAAAAGAAGGAAAGGGTGATCGATATCTTGTGTATAAGTGTATGTGTAAAAGAAACATCTCACTCACGCCAGCTCTGACCTGCTGAGAGCCCCTCCGGGAAATGTGCTGGGCAGCATGTGGACACTCAGCATGCAGGAACTGACAGGACAGTGGAGAATGATGACTCTCATCACGTTAAGAGCTAATGCTGGCTGCTCTCTTTCTTTCCTACCCCCAGGGTCATAAATAGCTAATAGGTGTTCTCTATCATCCTAATAGTAGAGTGGTAAGATGATTTAGTAGTTTTGATCTCATGGTAGAATAATAAGTACCCAACTTAAACAGCTGTCCAAAAATGATATATGTCCATAACATAATGTCCCCATGAATGTGGCTGTAGTATTTTGCTATCACACTGGAATGCGAATCGTTTGTGATTATTCACTTAAAGTCACATAACAATTTGATAGTGCAAGATCTATGGAACTTTGTGCAATGTTTTCATGTTCTTTAGTAACCTGTTTCCTGTCCATTTT
Source organism: Heterocephalus glaber (assembly GCF_053883595.1). Taxonomy (NCBI): domain Eukaryota; kingdom Metazoa; phylum Chordata; class Mammalia; order Rodentia; family Bathyergidae; genus Heterocephalus; species Heterocephalus glaber. Next base: position 3,154,277 of record NW_028258333.1, on the reverse strand, counting down.
ATTAAAATTAAAAATCCAATTAATCACCAGAATATTTCAAAGTAGTAGTCGGTAGAAGAATGGTTGCAGATAAAGAGTCCATCAGTCAGTTTTACATAGATTGCATGTTGTCTTTTGTGTCTGACAAGAAAGTAAACTTAGGCAGATGTTGTGTTGGGTTTCTAATCCAAGCTGCTTATGATGTATTGTTTTATCTTCCCATTTCAATGAATTTATTAATTGTTTGCCTTCCCACCAACTGCAGAGTTTCAGTTTTCAACTCTTGCCTTAGTAATATTAAAATTTAAATATCTGCTAGGACTGTTGATGACCAATGAAAATAACAACAGCCTATTCCATCCTGTCACTTCTGAAAACAACTGGGCTGGTTGATTCCTTAGGTTACTGTAAGTTCTCATAAGAATAAGTTTGTTTTATTTTAACTCAGTAAGTCTGGAGAGAATTAAATATTGTTGACCAAATAGTTTGATTTCCTTCCTCTGTGTGCAACCACCTTGTGTGAGGATTTTTCACTACTATTTAGAACTTATGAGCAACATGGGAACTTACTCTGACTAAAGATATAAGTGGTTTATATCACTTCCAGGAAGCAGCTGCATCATCTTGAATGTGATCTTCATTTCTATTTCTTCCTTTTTCTCTCTATAATCATAGGTGATTTCTAAGACACGGAGAATTTTTTCTTTCAACCTGCCCTCCTTTCTCATAATCAAGAGCTTTAGGTTATCTCTAAGTTACTTAGCTGTCAGATTATTCTTCATGCTTTCCCCTTTCGGAGATCGCCTTTGCTATGAAATTTTCTAAGTGGGGGGAAAACGTAAGCATAAGCAGACCTTTCCAAGAAGAGAAGACATGACTAATAGTCAACAGAGCCAACTGATTAACTGAAATTCAGCCCTATTCTTTTTCTCTATGAGTGGGTAGATAAGTATCATCCCGAGACACTCCTCATTAGATGTGTCTTCCTTCTGAAAGTGTGCAGTTTGTGTGTGTTTGTGGGTATGTGTGAATATACTCATCCTGTTGCTACTGCTGACTTTAATTAAAACTATGAGTTCACATTTACACTCTCTTTAAAGCAGGCATTCTGCCAGGCTCTGAGGTCTGAGCAATGAAGACATCTCCTTTCAATCATACCAAGCTTTCATCTCTCCCTACCCAAAGTCAGAGTCCTTCTTTCTCTTTCCTTTCTTTCCTCACCCCTTTCTAAGACTCCTACCTAGGTTGTTCCTTTCCCAGATGCTTGTTCAGACACAGATTTTTAAGTTTTTGTGCTCCTTTGGTGTTTCTTTTTTTTTTTTTTTTTGGTACCGGGGATTGAACTCGGGTCCTTGCGCTTGTGCAGCAGGCGGTGAAACCACTGAGCTAAATCCCCAGCCCCATTTTGGTATTTCTTTTCATTCAGTCTCCTGCCTAAGAGTTCAAGTCTCTCTACAGAACACATGAGAATCGTGGGGCTAACTAACCGGCCTCTGGAAATCTGGTATTGGACAGGAAGTCCACATGGCAGACAGCTGGGAAGGGAAGACAGGGGTAAGGGTAAGAGAATAAGAGTGAGCAGATACTCAAGCATAGATGGAGTGAGCCCCTGAGGATGGGCTGAAACTTTTGTCCATTCTTCTTGCCTCTGCCATAGTTAATGGGTATCCTGTGGAAGCTAGGGTTCTTTGTCATAAAGCTAAACACAAACTGTTGGTCTAGGATTAGGAAAAACCAAAGGAGGACCCAGAGGAAGAGGAAGAAATCATGGCCTCAGATTTTTCTAACACCAGTGATGTGAATCAACAGATCAACAGTGCCCTGTATGAGATAAAAATGGCTGTCACTCCACCTCCACCCTTTAGAATGGGCACAAGAGTCTCTTAGGATTCAACTTAACAGAAGCTTAGCGGTCTAGCAGGGGTCAATCAGAAAATATTTAGCTTCAAACTGTTGATCATCCTGAGACATTGAGTCTGTGTAACAAGGAAGAAGGTGAAACTTATCCCCCTGTTTTGAAGAAGATGAGAGAAAGAGTGGTTTTGAGAGTGGTAGAACTTGGCCATACTTATTCATATTGCATTGTAGTTGCCATCAGCCTTGAGTAAAAATTAGCCTCTTGTAAAAATAAAGATTGTAGAATTTGATGAATAGTCACTGTATTTCCAGAAAGTACTTAAAATAGTATGGCTTTTTAGTATATTCTGTGAAATATGTATTATTTTCCACAGTTTTCTAGATAAAAAGACACAATGTCCTGTTTAAGAAACTTGCTAAGTTTACAGGAAAAATCTGGCAGAACGAGGATTGGAATTCCAGGGAAGTTATTCAGGGGGCTGTGACCTTGACCTTATGCAAGGCTGCTGCCTCACATGTCCTGTGTGGAATTGGAGATGCCATCTGATGTGAGGAAAACAAGCAACTTTGATTCTTAATAAAGTTCTCTAGAAAGTCTTTGGAACAAATAATACCAAGGACCAATGTGGAGTGAATGCTTTGGGAAGAAACAGCAATATTGTTCAAAATTATATCTTCCTATTTATCACATTTAAAAAAAATATTATCACATCATTTGCTTTACAAAAGAAGAAAAATATGTTGATATCATAACAGAAAAATATGAGATGAACTACACACAAAAACAGCATAAAAATGTGCCTAAAATGTTATTTGGAAATGTCTTCTCTTTGAAATACCAGATTATTTTGTGAATGCTGTCTATATTATTAGAAGAAACTACCAGCACTTCTCCCTTGTCTAGGGTTTGAGTTTCTCAGGTTTGTTATTCTGGCTAATTACTGCCCAGAATATTAAAGGGAACATTCTACAAGTAAGCTCTGAGAAGTGTAATAAAGTATTATACAGTCTTGCTCCATTCTGCCCAGGCCATAAACCAACGCATTTCTGGTGTAGCCCTGCTCCACATACTTCCTGCTCATTAGTCACTTAGTAGCTGCCTCTGGTTATCAGATCAATCAGGTGGTATCACAGTGCTGTGTTCAAGTAAACCTTATTTTAGCCAGTGATGACCCAAATGTTCAAGAGTAATAATGGTAACAATACTGCTATGTCAAAGAGAAATCACAAAGTGCCTCCTTTAAGTCAAATGGCAAAAGGTTAACTTAGGTATGTGTGTAGATGATAAAACAGGACAGAAGGAGGGGGAGTTGGGGGCCGAGAGATTGGTGGTATGTGGCATCCACTGGGGGTCTTGGAATGTAGCCCCTGTGGATGGGGGACTACTGTTTCATAAGTTAGCCTTCTGGGATGTATTAATTTTTATATGTTAGCATCTTTAAAAGGCATTCATTTATTATCTCTGAGTTCTGTAGGTTAGATGCCCGGGCCAGCCCAGATACATTCTTGATTATGATGTTAACAAGGTCATAATCATGACATTAGCTCAGCTGAACTCGTATGTGGAGGCTCTAGGAAAAATCTGTTTCCAAGTTTATGCAAATAATTGTCAGAATTTGTTTTACTGCAGTTGTAGGATTGAAATTTTTGTTTTCTTAGAAAATTGTGAGGTCAAAGGTCACTTGGGAGTTGTCAGGTCAAGGGTCACTCTCAGTTTCCAGAGGCCACAAATTGGCCTTGTATGTGGCCCTCTCCATTTCAAAGACTAGAAATAACATCTAGACTACTCCTTGTATAGCTAGTTGTTGTGGAATTTTCCTTTTCCCACAGCCAAATAAATTTATGCTTTGAAAAGTTTTATGTAATTAGATTAGGCTCACTGAGATAATTTCCTTTTCTGTCAAATGAGGTAACATAATAATAATCATAGGTATAACAGCAAGGACTGAAGGTCATGGAAGCTATCTTAAATTTCTACCCATTACAAGTTTTATAATCTATGACCAGATAGTATTCAAACTAAGTAGGTTGGGACAAATTAAGACATGTACTTACTTCAGCTTATTAAATGAAATACAGCAATGAATAAGATTGTACTTAATGTGACCATTAAATGAAAATTTATCAACTTTTCCCAAGAGGCTAATCAAAATGTATGACCTACTTTTTGTAATTTGGTCAGGCACAAAAAATGAGTCATTCGTTATTCTGCAAGGTTAAAGAAATCTCAAACTGAAATTTGTTAAAATTTCCCAGAATATATGTCTGTAAAATTTGTACCTGGTATCATAGCCTGTTTTGCCTCTCATGGAGGCCTTTTTAGTATTCTTGACATGTATGAACTTGACCGAGAAGTGTGTATCTCCTTAAATCCCCTAGGTAGAAAATACTGGTGGAAAATCATTGCAAAGTGTTTTAGACACAATGTCACTATTGATCTCTTTCTTAAATTCAAATATGAAGATGATTAAAATCCAGAGGCAGTTTTAAAGGTCCAGGAAGCTAAAATTCTGAGAAAGTGGCTGTAGATGTTGCTTCACTAAAATTCGATGCCAGCAGTGGGTGGCCATATGATGGACCTTTCCTTTATATACACAAGCATTTCTTATTTTAAGTCTGTTTGTCTGGTAGCCCCAATCACTTTGAAAATGACAATTGGAGGACATATAATAGAGGACAGGATCTACACATACTTCATTGAAAAGTGTAATTCTATCCTGTTGAGTCAACTAAACCAATAGGAGATGCCTTCCTGACTCCTCATATTTCCTTTGGTTCTAGATTCTCATCCTTGTACCTAATTGGCTAAATGCTCTTCTATAGCTACTGTAAGGAATCTGTGACCAAGAATATGTACATAGCTTACACAACAGCAACAAGGCATTCATTTTAAGCACCTTCAGTACCTAATGATTCCTCTGAAGTGCTGTTGGGAAGTTCTCTCAATTATCCCAGCAGGTGGTGCCAGTGGATAATTGCCTCAAATTTATATTAGACTCTGTTAAACTAAACTGACCTCGGTTTATCCTATCATAATCTCTCAGACCCTCTCCCATCCTTTCTAAATTTACTTCCTCCAAGCTCCACTCAACTCCTTTTCAAATAATTTTTGTTTCCTACTTCTTTAATGTGTACTTTCATTCATCTAATGCCACTTTGCTTATCCAGATATATTACACCCTGTCTTGTTAGAGTATCAAGATCCCTTGTTATACATGGAGACACACATTGTCTCCACATATACAGGAAAAATATAGGAAATATTCCCTTTTCTGTAATTATGTAACAGAAGAAAAAGGAGGGAATTCATCATCTACCCAAGTATCTTTAGCCTAACATTTTAAATTACTTTTCTGAATCAAAGTTCCAACACTGAAATCTATCCTTATCACATATAGTCACTTTAGATTTGCAATTTAAAAGAAATTGTATGTTTTATTTAGTTTTCTCAACAGTGTGATGAGGAAGTATTTACAGGTAAGGTACAGAAATTTTGACCTGTACTGTGCTCCTTATCTAGACCAAAATCTACACAAGTTTCTTCCTGACAATAGGCCTTGTCTTCTCTTTCATCAGAGCGTTTACTTCAGAACATTCAGTTGTAAATTGTGTTCCTGTGAGATGTTAGTCTTCTCTCAGCTTCTTGTGGGTCTTACAAACCAGGGTATGTTTTCCTCAAAGACTCGGGAGCCATTCCTTTAAAATACAATTTTCAAGGAGGACAGGCTCCCTCCTCCAGGTCTATGGGGGTGAGGGTAGCAGGAGCCTAACGCTACTGAGTGCCCATTAGCAAACACAGATGGCCTAATCCCATTGAGCAATTCCTCCCCCAAAGTCCTCCATTGCTTCTCTGCTAGCTCCTGCAGCTCCTAGAAACTTATTTTTTAAATAAATGAGTTCTCTCTCACTCTCTCCTCAAAAATCTCTATCAACACTGGAATAATCTTAGATAAAGTCTTCCTTACCTATTTAACTTACCTGTTGCGATTTTTCTTTGACAAATATCAATGTAAGATAAAAACTGCTTTAAAGGAAATACTCTGAGCCAAAATTGAGTGCCCGTGGCCTGGGAATACAGATTCAAATTATCCTCAATGCCAAGTTCAACCTTAGAAGGGGTTACATGAATTTCTATTGCCATAGAACAATGAAAGTAATAAATCAATGCATTTGATAGATTCACTGGTGGGCAAATTAGGTAGGTGGGCTACAGCAAAGTTGGGAAATCTCTTTCATAAGTTTCAGATGTTATCTTCTGGAACTTAGGGTCCTCACTTGAGCTACAACCTCAGAACCCATTTATTTATTTAGAAATAAATTCTCACTGAGTCACCCAGGCTGGGCTGGAACTTGTGATCATTCTGCCTCAGTGTCCCAGAGGATAGCTAAGAGTAAGGATATATTTTGAGAGTTTCTCCTAATAGTCATGCAAATGTTAGGTCAGATACAGAGCTTGAAAATTCATAGCTATTGAAGAGCTAAGATAACTGTGGCTCTCTGAACATTCCGTCTCTCTGCAATCACAACACTCTGGTTAGTCAAAGTCAAACAGTTTGCAGAAACTTTTATACAGATATGACTTCTTCAGAGAACCTCAGTTCAACAATTCAAAGAGAAGAAATGTGTTTCTCAAGGAAAACACGTGGGTGGGGTGGGAAGATGTTGAGATTCAAAGCCATAGCCTCTCACCCTAGAGCCAAAGATTGCAAGGCTGTACTCTGTCTGTGCACATATTTCCATTAAAAGATGGTAACAAAGGGAGGGAATAAATGGGAAATATAGTGCAGAACAGGCCAGGAACAAATAGGCACCTCATTCCTTATAAGCAAAGGGAAGACAGCTTTTTAAAGTCAGCTTCTTTGGTGGAAGTAGAGAAAGAGTAAGTTTGAAAATGTGTCCCACTCTGGTCTGATAAGCAAAATGTTGCTGTTTCTTGGTAGTGAAACTTCCATAAGGTTGGTAAGAATAAGAAAAGAAACTCATTAGAAAACTTCAAGGGTCTGACATAGAAGTGAAGGAGGAAAACTTTCTAACTCCCAGAGACTAGGTGATAACTATTAAGAACTATGAAGGCTTTGAAAATGTATTTGCAAGTTAACAAGTAAATCTGCTAGAGTTTTACAGATGATCACAGAGGGCAGGAAACCCTTGAGTCAAAGACAATGGGAAGTTTATTATGTCAACCAATAGGAGCACACAGAACACAGCATAAGTATTGGCTGCTTGAGACCCAGTTTGCAGATAACATTCATGGCAGGAGGCCTTACAGAAGATCTCTGCACTTAGAGAACCCAAATTATTCACAGTAGGAATAAAGGGTCAGACTTGGTCCGCAGGGAGACATCTTTATTCATAGTATAGTGAACAAAGCTCTCCCTTGTTCCTTAGAGGAACGTCGTGTTTATCATCCAAAGTTATTTTGTGTACTAGCACCTTTGAAAAGGTAGTCCAGGACAAATGAAATCAATGATCATAGGATGCACAGGATTGTGAGAGACCCAGGGAGAATCATCCCCACAAATAAGTTAGATTTGGATAAGATAGAATTGAAGATAGTTCAAGGCCATCTACACAAAAGAGCTGAGGTAAAGACTCAAGCCAGTCTTTCCAGTGTCAACTTGGATTCTCTCCTTCTCTTCATTTGCTGTCTACCACCATCAACTCTGTCAAGAGGTCTTAGTAACTCTGTCTTCAAAATATCTCTCAAGCCCTGCTATTTCCCTCAATCCCCATTCAAGTCATGATTCCTCCCTCTGCACTTGGGTAACAGCCTGTTATTTTTTCTTCTCTTTTGTTATCTCCCCGCCTCTTTTCAACCTATTTCTATAGGGCTGCCAGTGACCATAGTGATCACTTATCAATTTAAAACAGACTGTGGCATCCCTTCATTAAAAACACCCAGCCGTTTCTCATTGTACTTAGAAAGGACCCCAAATCACTCGCCACACAAAGCCAACATCACCAAGAATCTCTCCTAAAGTCTTGGGTACAGTTTCACTTCACCCTGACTGCTCTTCTCTTAGATCTTCACCTGTCTGGTTACTGATCGTTAGGAGATCAGTAGATCCCAGAAATTCCCAAATTGCTTCACCATCAAGATGACTACTCACTGTCTAAAATTGCCCTGCTCATTAGGTTTAGCTCATATATCACTACACACTATCATGCTATATGGATTTTTCTTTCACATTTCCTTCTTCACCTTGAACTTGGCCTTGAGGTAGCTTCTTGAAATGAGGACCTTTGATTTTTAAAATTACCAATCATATCCTTAGTACTTAGAGTAATTTCTAACATTATTTTGAAATTTTTTTTCTGAAACAATGTGGGTGAATAAAGCCCTTGATTAGGCTAAGGATGCAGAGTTCCTAAAACTTCTTGTTCCGTGATTAATAAAAGTAAGGCCTCTAGTGCTCTGCAGGGTTAGAACTTGGCCATCTTAGAGGTAGCAACAATAAATACATTTCCTGCATGGCACAGAGGTTCTGCACCGCCTCTGGCAGTCAGTCAGGAGCACTACCATAGCAACCAGGAAGTATAGTACCATAATGTACAAAAACTGAAGTTGCTAGAAAATCAAGTTCATCTCCCCTTGCAACTCTTGTAACACCACCCTTTCTCACATAAAGTCAAATAAATTCTATTTGTATTTTATTATCATTTTAGAAGTATTTTCATTAATGTATATTTGATATATGTCATAGTTACACTCCTTTGGGGAAATTGGTACAGGTATTTGGCATATTTTAATCATTTTGAATCCCTTTAGCCCTTCTCCCTACCTTCCTAGCCCTCTATCCTCTTTCCATGTCAAAGTCTGCCTTGTTGTTAATAGACCTACTCTTTGAGAGTGATTTTAGGTTTTGAGTAAAATTCATTTCAGCAGTATAGAGTAGAAGGTGTAGATATCTCATATACATCCATCACCCACACGTATCTAGCCTCTCACATTTTCAAATCCTTCACCAGCATGGCATATTTGTTACAAATGATGAGCCTACACTGATATATATCATTGTCAAAGGAAGTATTTACGTTAAAAATTTTAGAGTTTACTATGAAAGATTCACTCACGGTGCTATACACTCTACACATAAGTACAAATACATAATGGCATGTATTCACAATTACATCACACAGAGTATTTATGCTGCCCTAAAATCCTCTATGTGTCAATTAGTCCTCTCTTTCTCTAACCCTTTACAACTGAAAACAAGAAAATGTTGACACTTCCTAGTGCTAGAATCAATAAGTAGAGAGGCAGAAAGACAGAAAGAAAGTGCTTTATTACGAACAAGCCAGCCTTGTGGAAGATGGCAGGATCTCGCCTGTTATGACCATCTTACCCCTTACCGAAAGAGGGGATATGTGAATCCCAGATGGGTGGAAGCCTCAGTTGTCCAATGTTTTGAATGATAGTAAGAGCTTCAGTCCAGTGGATGTAGAGAAGACATAAATGGTCAAAATTTCTTTGACTAAAATTACTTATATCTTGTTTTTGCTCTGTTCATTGTTTCTATCAAGTGTTCATTCAGGTGTGACCTTCTCCTGTAATTTGAGACTAGGGAGTGCTTGGGAAGAGAGAGTTTGTGTATTCCTAGCTACCTGTAGAGTGCAGATAAACTGTAAGAGACACAGCAGATAGAAGCAAGGAGAAAGTTCTGAAACTTTGGTATCCATGGGGGGAATGTGTTTTTACAATCTCCAATCCATTTTTTGTCTCCATAGTTTTTTTTTTTTTCCAGAATGTCATATACTTCACACAGAATGTAATCTTTTACAGATTTGCTCTTTCATTTTTATTTTTTTATATTGCTGTAACTTAACTCCATGCCTTTTCATGGCTTGTTACTTCACTTTTAATCATCAGATGTTATTCCAATCTATAGATATACCATAATGTAGACACCTCTTCACCTACTGAAGGTTATCTGGGTTGCTTGCAAGTTTTGAGAGTTATGAATAAGGCTGCTATAAGCATTTATGTATGGGCTTTGAGGCTGATGTAAAAGCAGAGACCCATTGCTACACCAGGGGCTAAAGAATATATGTAATATTTAAAGAAAATACTGAGCTGCAGGTACTGATGGTCATTCTCATTAACAGTGAATGAGAGTCCCCATTCCTCTGTATCCTCATCAATATTTGGTGTTGTCAGTGTTCCAAATTTTGGCTACTAAAAACTGTGTTCATCTTCCCTTTTTTCTTTTATTCTGTTACAGAATGGAAGATCTAAGATACAGAATAACTTTTCTATTACTCCTTTCCAATCATAGGCAAGTGACTGAATAATAATTTTGGATTTTTGCCTTTGGGTTTGTGTGGCTGATGAATCTTGGCATTTGTTAGCCTCATCTCCATTCTATTTCCTTTGGTTCCATATAATGCAGAAAGGGAAAACAGGAGAAGGGTAACTGAAGAAAAGGTTAGGTTTCAGAATTAACTTGTAATAGTCTGTAAACTGTGTTAAGTTTTCTCTCTCAATAATAATGAATTTTATCAAAACTAAACTTTAACATCATAGTTTCAAGAAATGACCTTGTAAAAAAGTGATTTTTAATTGTTTTCAACAGACTGATGTGTAGTTAACTTAATGAGCATGGATAAAAGATATCACGTGACACTATGGTACTGGCGCCACTAAAATTCAGTGTTGGTTTGGAATTATTATGTGCTTCAAACATGAGGAAACTTGTAATTTGAAGTGGGATACAGAGGAGTGAACTTCATTGAAATGTATAAGTATTTTAGATTCCCTTTGGAATTCCATTTAAAATTCCCCTTGGATTCCTTTCAGCTATTCCATTTTTTAAAATACCTTCACAGTGAAGAAATACTACAAGTTGATAAAAGCCCTCCTCATAAATTTGGCCTGCATAATATGACAACATTTTTTATTACATGATTGAGATTTTTCTCTTCTGTTATCAAAATATTTATTTTATTGTAACATGAAACGGGCTTTGGCCATTCTCTCATCTATCAGCTGCCAAAATTTGTGTTTTCATTAGAAAATTACCACTCTAGCTAGATGATGTATTGATTTTGTAGCACTGCCATATAAAATTATCACAAATACATTAGCTTGAAACAACAGAAATTTCTTCACAGTTCTGGAGGGCAGAAATCTGAGGTTAAAGGGTCAGCAAGGTTGATGATTTCTGCTGAAAATAACTCCAAGGAAGAATCTATTACAGGCCATTCTCCTCGCTTTTGGTGGCTTCTTATAATTCTTGGGGGTTTTGGGCTTGGAACTACATAACTCCAATCTCTGCTGGCATCAACCCCTGGCCTTCTCTCTTTGTGTCTCTATTTCTGTCTGTGTAAAGACACTCATCACAGATCTGAGGCACACCAAGGTAATCCAGAATGAACTCATTTTAGGCACTATTCCACCCATGGGGATGACGAGGTAATTGAACAATGTCAGGAGCAACAGATAGTGCAGTGGGAAATTTTCCTGTCCCTATGCGAAAGTCAAATTTTAAAATGTACAATACTTTTAACTCATTGTGCAAAAGTATTAAATAATACATAAATATAGAAACACATAGCTTATAGCTCATTTTTCAAAACCAGAATAGCCAGAGAAGAGTCAGTGCAGATTCTTATTTCTCCTTTAAAACAATAAAGAATACATATAGGAATTGAACTTTCATACTTTTTCCTCTTTCTAAAGATATGATGTCCATGTTTTGTGGTCAGTAATAGTCTACCAAATACTGTACAGAGCCAAAGCCGATAGATGTCCAGTAGTGCTGCTTGCTAGCTCTGATTAACACTAAATTACATGGGGATAACTCTCTCATCAGAAGAGAATGTGACAGGAAGCAGAAATAGAAGTATCCCTATGTACTCCAACAGAAAGCATAGAAAATGGGTTTACACAGAAAGAATCTTAAGCAACATGTGCAAACACACATAACATGCCATGGAAACAAGACAGCTTTTAGTCTATTTCTAGCACACAGCATACTTTCACTGATGCCCCTTAAACCATGTAGAGAGTATCTTTGCCTTTACAATACTAATAAGTAGAAAGCACACAGCAGATAATATGTTCATCTTTACATGGGTAATCATGGAAGTTAAAGATTACACATATTAGGTTAGCATGAACATTTACCTATAAAATATTTTTTTAAATTCTTAAAGATAATTTAAAAAAAGTGCAAGCTCTCTAGAGAGAAAACATATAACACAAAATAGGTTGTAAAACACTCATGTAAAGGAACAAAAACTTGTAGAAGAAAATCTAGAAGAAAGTTATAGATCTTTGTACTAGGAAAAGATTTTCTAAAAGTGGCACAAGCAAAAGGAACTATAAATACTTGACAAACTAAAACTTTTACTCTTTGAAAAATCTCTTTATTTCCATTGTGCAAGAGATGTCACCAGAGAGGGATGGTATGAAATTTTTTACTTATGGTAATGAAGAAGAACTGTATCTTGATTGTGGAATGATTACACAAATCTACATGTGATAAAATTACATAGAACTATAATGCATGTAATACATAAATGAGACTGAGTACTGTTAAGACACCAAATCTGTAGGTATTAGGATGATATAGTCAGACCCTGATATAAAATTGGCAAAAGATTTGAACACTTTACATAAGAATGTATACAAATGGGAAATAAGATCATGTAAAGATGTTCAAGGTAATTAATCATTAGAGAAATGCAAATTAAAACCACAGTGGTATAGTATGGCATGCCTACACACCTGTAGAATGGCTAGGATGATAAAGACCAACAAGCTAAGCTTTGCCAAATATGTGGAATTCTCATAAATCATGGGTGAGATGCTTTAAAATGGTACAAACACTTTTAAAAATAGCTTTGAACTTTCTTAGAAAGCCAGGCACCTAATATATGACTTAACAGTCCTAGATCCAGATGTTTATCCTAGATTTGTAATTATAAATGCTCACACAATTACCTGTATTTTTATGTTCATAGAAGCTTTAATAGTAATAGCCAGAAACTGGAAACTAACCAAAGGTCCTTCAACTGGGGAATGAATCAAGGATTGCAACATTTGATTGCATACTATGCAATAATTCTAAAAAAGAGAAAACTGATGCGTTCAACTACTTTCAGTGAAAGAAGACAGCAGAAATTCTGTACTGTATACTGTGTGATTTAACTTACATGAAATCTACAATAGAAAAAACTATACAGATTATAAAATAGGTTAATGATTGTTTTGGGCAGAGAGGAGATAGAAATATTCAGTGCAAAAGGTATAAGCAAACTTTTTCAAGTCCTGAGACTGTTTTATATGAATACATAACTAAATATTATATTTGCCAAAGGTCATCAAATTTGCAAAGTAAAATATACAAAGTTTATGTAAATGATGATCCAATGAAGCTGACTTAAAAATAAAGTTAGAAGATCAACAAGTTGGATCACTGAAAACTTCAATGACTACTCAGAGTTTACGTTGAAAGAAATTTGAAATAGTTTGGAGGAACACAGTTCATTAAAAAAAGAATGATTTATGCAATTTTTAGAATTTTAGACTTACTTCTATATAGTGCTTTCTTCCTCTGAAGAGGAAATAACTCTACCTCATAACAACAGCTGCTTATCTCTAGTGGCATTTCTTCTGGCACAGAAGTGTGCTCCAGGATTTCCCATCCTGAAAAGCAAAAACTCAGCTTGATATGGCACTCCAGTTATTGCTTTATATTTCCTCTTCCCTTTAGAGTGTAGTCCATGGAAGAAAACTGTTTTTCTTCTTGTTTTCACTTTCCATTTTGATCACTCCTCAAACACTCCTCAGCCTGCAGGAGTTAAGCTGTTACCTACCTCTGTCATTCACTGAAATCGTTCCTAAACATCTCCCAACTCAACAATCACATCAATGTTGCCCTTAATTTTCTTCTTCATTGATACACTACCATCGATTTCCTTGACATCATTTTCTATACAGATTCCTCTTCTTGTGTTAAGAGTTGTCTCCTACACTTATCTTTGTGTTTTTTCATGTAAAAGCTGGTGTTTCCTGGCATTGACATATGTCCTTTTCTTTTCACCTTGTGCACTATTTCCCAGCAATCTTTTCCATGCTGGTGGCTCCTTGCAACTGCTTATATATTGATTATTCCCAAGTCCAGATCTCTCTTCAGAATTTCAGATCTGTGTACACCAGTGCCTACTAAATGCCATTTAAATGACTTACCTAGATTCTCAGAAAATATCATCCAGAAATGAAAACAAACAACTTACAGCTAAATTAAACCATATGAATTTCACAAACATACTATTGATGCAAGTTTAGAAGCAAGCTACTATATTGCAAATATTATACATACATTCATATAAAATGTAAAAATATAATATTGGATATTATAATTCAGAAATTCATAACTATGGGGCAAAACTTTTAAAAATCAAGGAAATGATTAAGACAATATTAAGGTCAGTAGTAATGTTTAGTAGGGACTTCCAGTGTTTGTTGACCTATATTGTGGATACATGAATGACCACAATTTTTCTTATTGTAGAAATTGTGTTTGTGTATATTGATTGTTTTATACATTTTAGCATATATGTGTCTTTGTGTATGTGGGTTTTTATCAGAAAATACCTTAGACGGGTAATTTATAAATAGCATTTGACCACAATTCTAGGGGCTGTGTAGTCAAGATGTTAGCAACTTCAGTGCCTGGTGAGGGCTCTTGCTTTCTTTCAAATATGGCACAGTGAAAGCTGTGTGGCCACATGGCAGAAGTGCAAAGAGGTTAAGATCCTGCAGGTCTTTTCATAATGCACTAATTCCATTCAGGAAGATTCTGCCCATCAGACCTAATCAGTCCCCAAAGGTGCCCCATCTTCACACCACAGAAGAGATTAGGTTTCAATATATTAATTTGTGAATTAGATATAAACATTGAGACTATATCAATATGTCCTATGTACAATGCAAACTGTGATGATGAAGCAGGAACATACGATGAAAGTAAAGGCAGGGAAATGAGTCCAAAGTCAGGCAACACTAGCTCTTTTGACTGCAGCAGCACCTACGAAGGCAGGAATGGGAGATGGACTGGGGGAGGTATCATTAGAATACATTTAGCACAGTGTGAGTCATCATTAATGATTTCTGTTCAAGTGAAAGACATGGCCAGAATTACAATATTCTGAGAACAATTGCAATGGGTGATTAGAGTGAAATAAAAAGGAGCTAGGAACATAGAATAGGAAACTTAATATAATGGAAAAGGTACTGAGGATTAGAAGATTCAGTAGTAGGAAGAGAAAAGTTAAGAGAGATAATAAAAATGTTTTAAATGACTATATAAAGGTCAAATGTGATGGAAAAATAAAAATGCTTTCCCAAATACAACAAAGCATATAATTATGAATGTCAATGTACTAAAAATAGAGGTCACAAATATAAAAGTAAATTTGTAGACAAATCCAAACTCCTGTTATACTGTAGCAATGTTGCCTGAATAGCTTTTGATTCTAGTGTAGAACATTAAGAAAGATAAAAGCATAAAAATGACTATTAATAAAAGAAGCATAAGGAAATGCTACTGAAAATATAATATAAAATGATAGACTATCTAGAATTAATAATATCAATGTTATTAATATAGGAACAAAGATTTGCTATATTATTAGAGGTATTGCTAACTTAAAATATACTGATGACTATAAAATTATGTAATAACCATAGAGGAAATATCTACAGAAATCACACAAAACTTGTAAAGGAAAAAGTTACACTATAAAAATTCAGCAAAATACAGATGAAGTCAGCAAGGTAGGAAAAGAGGAACAAAATAATCACAATGAATGTAGAAATTAATACAATACCAATAGTCTGATCTTCTTTATCAATAACTACTTCAAATGTAAGTGGAATAAATTTCCTCATAAATTAAAAACAGAAAACCCTCAAACAAACAAACAAAAGGAAAACAAGACCCAATTATATTCTGTCAACTATAAGGACACACGTGTGGTTAGAGCTAAAATAAATTTCTAAACTCTCAGCTGTTTACCAGTGGGACTTTCAGAAGGCTACTGGATCACGGGGGTGCTGAATACGCTGGTAGGAGGTAGAGCTGGTGGGAGGAGGTCTGTCACTGGGAGCATGACCTGCAAGTGTACATCTTTGTACCCAGCCCCTTTTGCTTTCTCTTTCTGATTCTCTTTCTGTCTCTCTGGTTCCAGGTACCATGAGGTGAGCAGACTTCCTCAGCCATGCCCTCCCACCATGATATTTCTGCCTCAGAGCCAGGAAACCATGGTCTGATACTTTGAAACCATGAGACAAATACATATTTCCTCTCTTAAATTATGTATGTCAGGTATTTGTCCCAAGGATGGAAAGCTGACTAATGCAACACTCATAGGGTGAATGTGAAAGGAATGAAAAAGATATTGTATGTAAATAGTCATCCAAAGATGCAGGTGTGGGTATACTTATGCCAGACAAAATACAGCTTAGGTGAAAAACAGTCAGAAGAGATAAAGAGAAATATAACACAATAGTACAAGTGTCAATTCATCAGGAAGATTAAACACTTATATAATTATGCATGCATCTAACCTGAGAGTACCCAAATATATGAAGGAAATACTAACAGAATTAAAGAGAGAAACAGGCACCATGATAATAGTAGGACAATTCAATTTTTCACTTTTAATAATGGGTAAAACTACCAGACAAAGGACCAAGATGAAACAGAGAACTTGAACAATGGTATAGACCAGTAATGGCAAACCATTTAGAAATGAATACCAAAGCTGCAACCCAAAACCCACTCATTTATTGCAAAGTTTCAACACTGCAATTAAACCTGAATACTGAGTTATAGTTTAGAAAAAAAAAACCCTCATACATTAACATCTTTGGTCTTAAAAGAAAAACAAACATTCATGCCATAGGTTTGCCACCACTGCTACAGACCTTGAGACTTCACAGACAAACATATGCAGAATACTCAATTCAACAATAGCAATAAAACATGAACATATAGAACATGAACATATAGGATATGCTCCAGGATAGATTATATGTTAAACCATAAACAAATTTTGATAAATTAAAAAAGGTAGGAATTATAGGAGTATTATTTTTCAAGCAGAAGGGAAGAAACTGGAAATACTAAAAAGTAAAAAGAAAAATGGAGAATTCACAAATATATGGAAATTACTACATTCTTGAACCAATGAGCCAAGCAAGAAATGAAGTGAAAAATTATGCCATATGTTGAGGTAAGGAAGAAAACCAACATAACACAATGTAAGGAATGCAGAAAAGCAGCATTAAGAAGAAAGTTTATGGTAGAAAATATTTACAATAAAAACAAAAAGACCTCAAATAAGCAATGTAACTTTATGACGTTAGTTACTTTAAGAAGAAACAAAATTCAACTTTTTCAGAAAGAAGGAAACAAGAATTAGGGCAAATAATTGAACTAGAAAAGAGGAGAACAACAAAATCAAAATGTTTAGAGCAGGCATTTTGAAAGATCAACAAAAGTGATAATTTCTCAGCCAGAAAAACTAGGAGAAAAAACACTCAAACAAATACAATCATAAATGACAGAGAGGACATTTCAAATGATTCCACAAAAAGAAAAGGACTACAATGAACAATTGCACACAAATTCAATGAACTGGAATGAATGGATAAAATCCTAGAAACACATAACTTATTAACATTGGATCATGAAAAATAAAATAAAACCTTGAAAATAACACAAAAAGGCAATAGAAATAAAAGAGACAGGCAAATAGGTCACAAAGGGCACATATACAAATGGGACAACATCCAATGAAAATGTAAAAGCTTCTACATAGTGGAGGTATGTTAGTTTTCTCACCACTGGACCACAATACCTGCTGCCTACCACTTAAAGAAGGAGAGCTTTGAGTTATTTCCACATTTTAGCAGATATGGTAAATGGTTTACAGGCTCCAGGGAAGAAACAGCATGGCAGGAGGCTGTGGTAGATCAACATGCTTAGTAAATGATGATTGAGAAGGAAAGCAGCACCAGAGGGGAAAGGATGAGGGTCCAGAAAGAACATCCAAGGACCCAGGTCCATGTCCTTCCCAGAAACACCTACATCTGTGCTTACCAAGTTGCCTGGAAGTCCCAGGCCAATCAAGTTGACACAATAAGGCTAAACCATCAGAAGGAAATAATCAACAGAGTGAAAGGGTAAGCTTGGAAATAGAAAAATGCAAATCTTATAATGATCAGGGTTAATGTAAAAAACATAAAGAACTCTTACCATTTAACAGTAACAACAAAATAATTTGATTAAAAATGAGCAAAGGAGTAGAAAAGGCATTTCTCCAGAGACGATATTCAAATGTTCAAAAGGGATATAAAAAGATGCTCAAGATCCCCCCACCCCCCACCAGCACCAAGGAGGTGAGCTTTCAGGCTGCCATACCATTATACCCAGTGGCTAAGAGCAGAGCCCACCCAGTACTGAGGAGGTCAGCCTTCCGGGCCTCCATACCACTGTCCCCAGTGCCAAGGAGCAGAGCCCCTGAGCTTCAAGGAGGTGAGCCACAAGGTTGCCAGCAGCACACCCCCCTCCTCACCATTGAAAGGAGAAGACACATAAACAAGTAACATAAACAAGTTTAAAAACCAGACATCTAGATCACCTACAGGAACCCCAAAGGGAGACAAGATGGAACAATCCAATAATCAACCACCTGGACTCCCTGAACTGGAAACAAAAGCAGATCTGGAAAAAATGAAATTAGAAATAATTTCTCAGATAACAGAAGAGATTGTGCCTATAGTGCAAGTCATGATTAATAAATCTAGAGCGGACACAGACAAAAAAATAGAGGAGCTAAGGAACATGATGGCATCCCAACATAGGAAAAAAATGGAATCCATAAAACAGATGCAAATAGATTTCCAGGAGATTAAAAACTTCATTGAAAGTTTAAACAGCAGAATGAGTCAATGTGAGGAGAGAATTTCAGATAGAAAAGATAAGATTGCAATTAGTGACCAGGAAAAGAAAAATTGCTTTAAAATAGTAAGAGACTATGAGAAATCAATCCAGTAGTTGCTAGATGATGCAAAGAAGAGTAACATAAGACTGATCAGAGTCAATGAAGAAACAGGAGAGAGTGCAGATGACATGAAAAAACTGTTTACAGAAGAGATAGCAGACAACTTCCCAAGCAGGGGGAAAGAACTTGACATACAGATAAGTGAGGCATATAGGACTCCAACTAGCCTTGATCAAAAAAAATCTACACATAGGCATATAATTGTTAAGATTCCAGAAACCCAACAGAAGAATAAAGTTCTACAAGCAGTTAGAGAAAAGAAACAAATCACATACAAAGGAAAGCCCATGAAAATCACAGCAGACTTCTCAATGCAAACCCTCAAGGCAAGAAGAGCTTGGAGTGCTATATTCCAAGCCCAAAAGGAAAACAGCCTCCAACCCAGATTGATGTACCCTGAAAAACTATCTTTCAAAATTGATGGAGAAATAAGATACTTTCATGATAAAGAGCACCTGAGGAATTTCATGAACACCAAACCAGTACTCCAAAAAATTTTAGACAATATCCTAGGAAAAGACAAGGAGGATCACAACCCCAGAAGCCCAGAAGAATGAATCCATCTGGCATGACGAGAAATTAAACACAAAGGGGGAGAATCCAACAAAAAGAAAAAGTCATGACAATGATAAGTCAATATGTATCAGTTATAACCATCAATGTTAATCCCCTCAATTTACCAATCACAAAATATAGACTGGCAGAATGGGTCAAGAAGCAAGATGCAACAATATGCTGCATATAAGAAATATACTTAATTCAAAAAGAAAATAATAGACTGAAAGTTAAAGGGTGGAAAACAATAATTCATATGACAGGAACCTGAAAAAATGCAGGAGTAGCTATTCTCTTTGCAGATCAAGTGGATTTCAAACCTAGACTGATTAAGAGAGACAAAGAAGAACACTATATCTGTGTAAAGGGAATAATCCAAGAGGAAGAGATGACAATCATAAATATATATGCACAAAACACTAGTGCAACCAACTGTATAAAACAAATACCAAGGGACATGAAAAATCAAATAAGCACTAATACAATAATAGAGGGGGATCTCAATACTCCACTGTCACAAATAGATAGATCAACTAGACAAAAAATAAGCAACGAAATATTAGAACTCAATCCAACTCTTGAACAAATGAACTTAACAGATGATTGCAGAGTATTCCTCACCACAGAATCAGAATACACATTCTTTTCAGCTGTACACAGTTCATTCTCAAAAATAGGCCACATGCTCGCTCATAGAACATGTTTAAGTTTTTTTTTTTTTTTTTGGTACTGGGGATCAAACTCTGGACCTTGCACTTGTGTGGCTGGCACTGGAACCACTGAGCTAAATCCCTGGCCCAGAAAATGTTTAAGTAAGTGAAAAGAAATTGAAGTTATCCCGTGGATATTATCAGACCATAGTGCGATGAAATTGGAGATCAATAGCAAAAGAAACTGCAAGAGTTTCATAAACACATGGAAATCGAACAACACACATCTCAATATCCAATGGGTCACAGAGGAAATCAAAGAGGAAATCAGACAGTTCCTACAATTAAATGAAAATGACAATACAACATATTGGAATCCATGGGACACAATGAAGGCAGTCTTACAAGGGAAATTCATAGGAGTGAATACTCACATGAGGAAAAAGAGCAAGCCCAATTAGACAAGATTGGGCATGTTCAGGGTGGTATGGCCGTAGACAGAGCAAGACCAATTAAACAAACTGTTGCTGAACTTCAAGTTTCTAGAAAAAGAAGAGCAGGACAAACCCAAAGCTCATACAAGGGAAGGAATTATAAAGATCAGAGCAGAAATCAATGCAATGGAAACAAAGAGAGTGATACAAAGAAATCAGTGAAGCCAAGAGTTGCTTCTTTGAAAGAATCAACAAAATTGACAAACCCGTAGCCAACCTTATCAAAAAAAGGAAAGAAAAGGCCCAAATTCATGCAATTAGGAATGAAAAGAATGAAATTACAACAGACCCAGAAGAAATCCAGAGGATCATCAATACCTATTTTGAGAATGTATATGCCAATAAGATGGAAAACACAGAAGAAATGGACAGATTCCTGGATACATATGAATTACCAAAGTTGACTGAAGAAGACCTAAAAACTCTAAACAACCCAATATCAATCAATCAATAAAATTGAAAATGTAATTAAAATCTTACCAACTAAGAAAATCCCGGGCCCTAATGGCTTCACTGCTGAATTCTATAGGACATTTAAAGAGGAACTACTGCCACTACTGTTTAAACACTTCAGTGAAATCGAAAGGGAATTAATACTCCCGAATTCATTCCTGGAAGCAAACATCACCTTGATCCCCGAAGCAGAGAAAGGACCAACCAAAAAAGAGAACTATAAGTCAGTCTCACTAATGAATGTAGATGCAAAAATCCTTAATAAGATACTCTCAAATAGAATGCAGAACATCATCAAGAGGATCATACACCCTGACCAAGTGGGATTCATCCCAGGAAAGCAGGGATAGTTCAACATATGCAAATCGATAAATGTAATACATTATATCAATAGAGCCAAGGACAAAATCCATATGATCATCTCAATAGATGCAGGAAAAACATGTGACAAAATCCAATGCACATTTATGATAAAAACCCTACAAAAAAATTGGAATAGATGGTCTCTACCTCAATCTGATAAAATCCATCTATAAAAAAACCAACAGCCAATGTCATACTAAATGATCAAAAACTGAAATCCTTCACACTAAAATCAGGAACAAGAAAAGGATGTCCACTATCACCACTCTTGTTCAATATAGTTCTGGAAACATTAGCTATGGCAATTAGACAAGAGAAAGAAATAAAAGGAATAAAGATAGGAAATGCAGAAGTCAAATTGTCATTATTTGCAGATGACATGATACTCTATATAGAAGACCCCAAGAACTCCACCAAAAGTCTTCTAGAATTAATAAGCAATTTCAGTAAAGTAGATGGATACAAGGTCAACACACAAAAATCAATAGCTTTAGTCTACTCAAACAACAGCCTCACTGAGAGAGAAATAGGGCAAACAATTCCTTTCACAATAGCATCCAAAAAACTGAAATACCTAGAAATCAACCTAACAAAAGAAATCAAAGACCTCTTCTCTGAAAACTATAGCACTCTGAAAAGAGAGATTGAAGATGATATTAGAAAATGCAAAGAAATTCCTTGCTCCTTGTTAGGAAGAATCAACCTAATGAAAATGACCATACTTCCAAAACTGCTATATAGATTCAATGCAATCCCAATTGAAATCCCAGCAGCATACTTCATGGACCTTGAGGAAATAATCCAAAAATCCAGTTGGAACAAGAAGAGACCTAGAATAGCAAAAGCAATTCTGGGCCACAGAGTTATGGCAGGGGCTATCACAACCCCCAAATTGAAAAGATACCACAAAGCTACTGTGGTAAAAACAGCATGGTACTGCCAAAAGAACAGGCCTGAGAAACAGTGGAACAGATTAGAAGGTGCAGAAAGAACACCAGACACACTGAGCCATCTCATCTTTGACAAAGGAGCCAAACACCCTCACCTGAGTAAAGATAGCCTCTTTAATAAATGGTCCTGGAAAAATTGGGTTTCAACTTGCCAAAGACTAAAACTAGACCTATATCTCTCACCATGCACTAAACTAAAATCAAAATGGATTAAAGATCTAAATATTAAAACAGAAACACTGAACCAACTGGAACAGAAGTTAGGTAGAACTCTTGAAGACCTTGGTGTAAGGAAAGATTTTATGAACAAAACCTCAGCTGCCAATGAACTAGCACAAACAATCAACAAGTGAGATTTCCTCCTATTAAAAAGCTTTTGCACAGCAAGAGAAACCACCAGCAGTGTGAAGAGACAACCCACAATGTGAGAAAAAATTTTCATCTGCTCTTCCTCAGACAAAGGTCTACTATCTCGAATCTATAAAGAACTTTAAAAAAATCAGACCTCCCAAATTTAAAGACCCAATCCAATAATGCAGATCCGAAATGAACAGACATTTCTCAGACAAAGAAATAGAAATAGCAAATAAACATATGAAAAAATGTTCAACATCACTGATCATTGGAGAGATGCAAATGAAAACAATGCTGAGATTCCACCTCACCCCAAAAAGAATGGCTGTTATCATGAAATCAAGCAATAACAAATCCTGGCGGGGCTGTGGGGAAAGAGGAACCCTGCTCCACTGCTGGTGGGAGTGTAGACTGGTGCAAGCACTGTGGAAATCAGAATAGAGATACCTCAAAGAACTAGGAGTGAAAGTCCCATTTGGCCCAGCTATTCCCCTGCTGGGTATCTTCCCAAAAGAATTGAAAGCATCATACCACAGTGATATATGTGTGCCCTTGTTCATAGCAGCACAGGTTGTAATAGCTACAACTTGGAAGCATCCCAGTTGCCCATCAACTGGAGACTGGATAAAGAAAATGTGTTTTTTTCAATAAAATGAAATACTACTCAGCCATAAAAAATGAGAAATTAGAGACATTTATAGCTAAATGGATGGACCTTGAGGCAACACTCTTAAGTGAAATGAATAGGACACACATGTAAATACCAAATAGTTTTTCTAGTGTGAGAAACTGAAAGTGTAAATAAGGACTAAAAGGTATAATAGACAATTTGAAATAGGAAGAAATAGACAAAGGGGATGTGGGCGGAGCAGGGGAAAGGAAAGAAGGGAATGGAATTAATATGAGAAAAAGAAAAAAATGGAAACAAAGTCTTTGTAGATAGGGAGGGGTGGAGGGGTTGAAGGGAGGGCAGGAGATTGGGGAAAACATACGAACCAAGATGGATTATGTAAAGGTGCAAATTTCCAGTGATGGATGTCATTATATTGTGTATCTAAAATGTACCAATAAAATTAATTTTAAAAAAAGATGCTCCATGTCACTAATCATGAGGGAAATGGGAATCAAAAACACAATGTTGTGTTACCTGAAATCTGTTAAGATGACTACTATAAAATATACAAGGGTAGGAAGAGGAAGAAGAGGATGAGGAGAAAGATCAAAGGAAAAGAAGAAAAGCGCAGAAGAAAAATGTTTGGGAGAGAATGTGAAGAAATTGGAATCTCTGCACTGTGGATTTAAATGTAAATGGCGTGACTGATAATTGAAAAAAAGTATGGAGACTGACAAAAATGAATTGCTACATGATTTCCATTTGTGGAAATCTCTCCAGAGGAATAAAGCAGTACTTCAAAGAGATGTGCACAGCACGTACATTGCATTATGCACAGTTACTAAGAGAAGCAACATATATGTCCATTATTGGAAGACTGAACAAATAAACCTGGTAGAAACATAAATGGAATATTATGCAGCCTTATAAAAGAAAAATAATTCTTTCCTATACTCTAACTTGATGGACTTTGAGGACTATGGGAAAAAATTCGAGTAGGATCCATGTTGAATTACTCATTTTGTATGAAGTATTCAAAGTAGTCAAGCTCCTAGAAAGTAGAATGTTGTTCCCCAGAGGCTGCGGGCAGAGGATAGAGAGGGTAGTTATTCAGTATATACAGAATTTAGTTTTGAAAGATGAAAATGTTTTAGAGATATGCTGTATAACATTAAAATTTACCATTACTGTTCCTGCACACATACAGTTGTCCAAGATGGTGAATTTCATATGTGCTCCTTAGATGAAAAGGCAGGGGAAGTAAAACAGATCACAATGTGTATCAGTTCCCCAGATGAATTAAATTATTATGTTTCAAAAAGATATTTTAATAAAAATAAACTAAAAAAATAAAAAAAAAAACCTGACACAATGAGAACTTTCTAGGAAGATTCTTTAAATTTGTTTTATTTCTTTTCTGGAAGAATAATTTCTTTTGAATAAATTATGTCACTTAAAATTAATATACCTTCTGAACTAAAGAGCCCGTGGAATATCTTAGTAGTCAACTTTTGTAAATTTGTTGAGTTAAACTGTATGAAATTGAAGTAAGCAAATTTAAATTGTCTCATGATTAGTTTGGTTTAACAGTCAGCAATTTTGAAAGATAGTATTTTTTCTTCATTCTGCATACTTTTCTGTTTTTGTTTCCCCCTTGATGTGAAAAAACAAAACAAAGCCCTAACGACTGATTAATTGGCAAGACTAGTATCTATTTATAGCTAATGTTTATTTACTTGCATATGACTTTTGGGGGAACCAATATGAGATTCACACCCATGTATACTTAGACTGCTCTGAGTTAGTCAGACGTGGCTTTGGACATCACTTCTGTTCCATGGAAGGGCAAGTTTTAGATTTTGCTTATGTTTGCAGAAAATCTCTCCTATAAAGAACACTTTTCTTTCTAGCTTAATTTTAGATGCTCTTTGAAAGTGCAAAGCCAACACATTTTTGACTTCAATTTAAAAATGCTACAATATGTTTATGAAAATTAATATTATCCTAACAATTTGTAGTGGCAATATAATAAAGCTAGATAATTTTCTATAAATGGACTCTCCTCTTGGTTATTTTAATGCTATTCTCTCACAATGTATGTTTCTAATATTTATGAATCACTTGTGACATAAATTGCATATCTCTACTAACTTCCTGAACTGGATTTGGTAGCAAGAGTAAAATAAATAAGTGAAATAGACTAGTAAGCTCAGAGAGCATCTTTAGAGCTCAAAATATATGGCTGGAAATGCAATGAAAAGAAATATTTCCCTAAGAATAAAACTTCAATCACATATTTGAGATGATATTTTACATATTATGTGAACTGATTAAATTATACTTTAGAGTTTGTTTTAAAAATGTCTAACTGTTCTCATTTTAATGAAAAATATATCTTAATGGATGCAGTAAAAATGCTATTTTTGGTTTCAATTTATTTTCTGTTTGCTTCCAAATTTTCTCTTTTGTACAAATAACCAGATCAGAATTTGGACAAATATGATGTTAGTTTTTGTATAAAAAATTTATGGTGATAATTTTGAAACATCATTTTTCGTGTTGGAAATAATATGTATCTATAAATCACACATTTATTTCCATATTTGTAGAAACTGTAGACTTTTAGCCCATTATTTTTAAAGGAAATAATAAATTTCAAAATCTGATGATTTTATAAATAAAATAGCACTTTATTTTGCTTAATCTCATTTGCTAAACACTAAGTTTCCAGTTTAATTTTCACTTGTTCCATATTCTGGATAATTTTTAGCTTTTAATTGTATCCTCAGTTTTCCTATTTGCTGGATGAAATATCTTTTTACAAAAGAGAACCGTAACAATCTTAGCATTTTTAATCTCCTAGAAAATCTAGGATATTGTTAGAACCAATTAATTCCTTTATTTATAGCCCTTATTATTTTTCTCTATGTATACTGAGAAAATGTGAATTCATAAAGCATACATAGTGTCAGCCATTCAACCAATCTGAAGGATACTGCTAGAACTGTAATTTTCATACTTGTAACTACTGACCTCTTAAAATCACTTACTGTCTTCCAACACTAAAAAATACCTTTGAAAAGGGGAGAAAAATGTCAGTGATTAGAGTTGGTGGTCCCCGCACAGTTCTGTTATGGTCTGTCTTTGTCTCAGTTTGAGACAGTGAGAAAGAAACACAAATGAATGATTTTCCAGTTGTCTGAAATGCTATTTGTTTTTCACTATTTTAGACACCTGATGAAAAATCACTTTTACACTAATGATATAATGACATTGGGGTAATGATTAAATCCTCTATTGACACATACACCTGAGAGATTCATTTAAACAGATGAATGTGAGAGTAAATAACCATATGCATTGTTCTGAATATACCTAGAATTAGAGGTTTTGCCCAAATACCTTCTGTCTTTCCCCACGCTGATTCACCTAAACACTGTGTCGCATAGATTGAAGACAAAGGAAGAAGACAGTTTGCAATGTGCTCTATCTTTACCTGGTGCCTAGGAACATTCCTTACAGGTACCATGAATTAGCTTTTCAGATTCCAGATCGATTCTAAAAGCATGATCCATGAATTGGCTCCCTTTTTACGGAAGACTGATTCATTTTGAAGTCAGTTCAGCCATGAGTTGAATCCCAGGTGTAATATTTACTAACTTTATGGTCTTGTACAATATATTGTAATTTTACTGAGTCTCACTCTTTTCTAGTAATGAAGGAAATTGGAGAATATGTGACTTAGAGGGTAGTTTAATTATCTTGTGAAGTATGTAAAAGAGTGCCTAGTACAATAACTCCAAACATTAAATGTTTAACTCCTACCTCATTTTAATCCTTCATTTTCTTGCCTCTCCATCATGGTTGAGAAGCAGTAGTGAGGATGAGGAGAAGCCTGTGAGTTACTCATCATTTTAATTTTGCTGAGGGAAAATTTCAAGAGATGATAAAATACAGAAAAAATTACCAAAAGAATGGATATATAGATGGGTGATCTATCTCTGATTCTGATGCTTATTAGAAATTAAGTCATCATATCTTCTGAACTGCATAATGACAGTGCTTGGATGTGTATTCACAAAGCTCATCATTCAACCTGGACATCTTGTGACTCTAATTTGTCTGCAAAATACAAACATTTCACTTGACTTGAATGTTTTTAAATTTTAGTTAATCAGGGTACTACCATTATTAATTGGTTCAATTATGAACAATTTGAGCACAATAGAAGATATTTGTATAACAAATTAGTGGAGTGAATGTCTTATTTTATAATTGTTAATTCAACTTGTTTCATTGTCTGGAAGAGTTAATATTTGGTATGTTGGCTTATTGGCATCTTCTTCTAAAGAGATTCCCTTCAGGACATACTATTCTCCTTTATTATGTTAAATTAATTTTGCTACACTTGAATTCCCTTAATTACCTTGGTCAAAGTATTTTTTAACTTTGTGGATAAAAATGTTATAAAAGTTTCTCTTAGAAAAGTTGTTATATAATTTTTTTCTCTCACTAAAATTGATTAAATAAAGAATGCTAGAATAAATGCTGAATAAAGGCAGAGTGGTGAAAGTTAAGGAAGCAGAGAAGTAAGAATATTTTCATTGAATTGCCAAACTCTAAATTTGTAGCATGGGAGCATGTTGTTATTGGATTTCAATGGAATTTCCTTTTTGCTTTTTCTGAGCTACTCTAAAGAGAACCATTCTTCCATGTTATCACTTATTTCTGTATGTTAAATAGATATCTTGATTTTTCTCAGTATTTTAGAGGAAAGAAATTCTGGATAGGGAAGTCAGGATAGCCATTGGACCACTAGGTTTGCTGGTGCATAAAAGAGAAGATCCTGTCTTTTGAATGCTGTATTTAAGAACATCCCATACTTTTACAATCAAGTAGCTAGACATTGACTCCCTCAAGTGTCTGAAATTGAGGCCTTTTCATGAAATAAGCTTGTTATGACTGAAAGTAAGTAGTCTAAATAAAATGTAGAAATTCGTTCTTTCTTCATAGCATTTGAACTCCTACTGTGAAGGCTAAAACGATATACCCAATTAATACAAAAAACTTTAAATTACAGTGCTATATAACTAATGTTTCCATTCCATGCCCTGTGTGATGTAATAATGTGTAAAATAAGTACAACTAATTTGCTTCCAGAGGAGCATTCTACAAACCTTTGAAGACAGGTGTCCCATCTGCACTTCATAGATATGCAGTAATTTATTCCAGGATTGTGTTCATGAAAACAAATATAAATATCTATTTCACAGTGCATTTTATTTTATTTTTTTTATTTTTAATTTTTTTTTCAAATTATTCAACTGTTTATAATACATAAGACTGCATGACTATAATACAAAGGGGGATTTCTTTTTTCATTTAATGTTACAATATACACAGCAAGTCCGGACTAGATCTTAAAATCTGAACACAGGTATTTAACCTTTTCCATGCTGTTTATGTTTACAATGCACAGAAGCCCTGTAACCAAACTGTGTAGTAAAGCACACAAAACTGGACTGTAACATAACATAGTATGCAGAAGCATTGGATTTTATGGTTTTCTTTATGTAAATATCAGTTTAAAAACTGCTTTCATTTTTTGGTGCTTGCTAAGATGTGGCAACCAGCACAGAAAAAATGACCTGACCCATATAGTGTCTTAATCTTATGTTCATGTTCCATATTTCTAAACAGCAGTAACTACTAAATCCCTTTTGATATTACTATACTCAAGATGATAGCCTTTTATTCACTATAAACCTTTTATGAACTACCAAGTTCAAAAAATCATCCACAGGCTTGACATTTAATTACAAAATAAATATGGATCTCCTGATTAACAACAAAAAATTTTTGTGGTTTATAAAAACGGTTATTTCCAAGTTTCCATTCACATTTACACAGTCTTAAGCCTTCCTTTTATCACTGTTTACATATAAAAACCTGCTTTTGTTCACAAAAAATTGACCTAGTCAACCACATGGAGTTGACCAATGAAAAGTAACATGGTGTCCTGCTGTTGTTTCTAACAGGGTTTTATCGGCAGAGGTAGATCACTACTTCTTTTCTAGGCTTCTTTTGATCCTGGACAGGTAAATTATGCTGTTTACATTCTCCCAATTCAACCTCTCGAAAGTATAACACCCTAAAATTGGTCAGTTTAAAAGGGGAACACAAATTTAGCAACTGCCAGGCTGTGTTACATTAAGACAGCATAATCTTAAAACGAGGCACCCGCTAAACACACCAGCCTGTTCACTTCAGGCCATGCTGAGAGCTCTGCTTACTCCTGCTCCTAGTTTGGTCCTGGTGGTGCAATCAAGGTATCAAGGTCTTGTGTTCAAGTTTACAAGTATGCTAAATGGGAGTACAAGAATCAACTGCTGGCTCCATAGCTTCTGGATCCAGTGCCCCTTTCCCTTCAGAAGCCTGAACACACCGAAACTGTGACAGATGTTGTAATCTGGAGTTAGGTGTTAGTCTATTATGTTCAGTACACAGACTGCTGTAAATGTATTGGTTATGGATTCAACAACAGTTCCAGTTTTGTTTAAGTAATAGTACAGCCATAATTTTCAAGTGACATTTAAAAATGGTCTAGTTACACCTTGTGTCAAAGCGCAGAACTGCTACAATATTGGTTACAGACATCTATGTGCTATAAAAACAGCTTTGGTACAATAAATTATCAAAAAAGAAAATAAATTTTTGTAAAATTTACAGCATAATTGTGAGGCAAAAAAGCAGTCACATAAAATTCTGCATTTTTAAAAAATGTTCGGGATGAACAGAAGACATCTTTGTGCAGAAGAAATGGTGGAGATACCATGTGCCGAGAAGAAAAGCAAAAGAAAAAGTAAAAAGCAGGAAGGGACACAGTTGTAGCTATTTCCATCAAAGCAAACCACTACTTCTGTGACCTTCAACCAATAAAAAGTCAACTTTATGACACACGCAAAGTGACCTTGCAATACCTTACAATTAGTGGGTCACGAAAGTCTACTGTAAAAGAAAGGCCTCTTGAATTACCCATTCTCTGTTTTCAGCATTAAGGACCATCTGCAAAAGCATGTCCACAAGTGATTGCAACTGAAATGGTAGGCTCTTCTAATTTCGAGTCCAAATCCATAAGGCCAAAGGTTATCCCAAGACCACCACTCAGCCCTCCCCAGGACTGGGCTCAACTGACCTGTTGATTGCGTCTCAGTGCCAACTCAGTTAGAAGACCAGTCGCGTTCTATTCTCTCCTCCTGCGGCCTCTCCAACAGGAACCCGCAGGATCCCATGCAATCACTGCTGTGCTCCTCAGTAGGTTCAAACAGGAGAGTCCTGATCCCTGCCACTCAGCATGCTGTGTGCCTTACAACGCCGACACAACTGTCCCTCTCCCACAGCTGAAGATGGTGTCTGTACGCTGGTGGTCCCTCTTCCTTACGGTACTCACAGTGCATTTTAACCTTGCAACAAAAGAAATAAAATACTTTGGCTCATCAAGAGCCATAGAATTTGCTAGCTTTAGCAAAGTACATTATGTCAAATAACGAGGCTGACTTTTAAATACTTTAAAAAGTTTTTGAGCACAGAAATCAGGAAGCAATAGTGGATTTGTAGAATTGCTGCAAAATGTGAGGAATCCTGAAGGAATAATTATGTAGCTCTTAAATCAGGACTGTCTTCTTTTCCAACGAATTACATTTCTGAAGCCAAGGCTAGCTAGTGTCAATTGTATTATTTCCAGAACAATTCTAAACCCTCCAAATATAACAAACAATAGTCAGAATGAAGATTCCAAGGGGAGAGACACTCCGCTAGTATAAGTGAGGTCTTGGAGACAATAATATCTCGCCAGTGCATTTGGCCTGGTTTCCTGACTGTTGTGCATGACGACCCAGCTCTTTCCATCTGCCAAAGCTCTCTGTATCATACCTTATCTCGCAGAAGTTGAACACTCACTTCAAAGAGCCAAATAAGCAATGAACTAAGAATTTTACCAAAACTATCAGGTGTATAAGTACACGACTTGAATTTGACTACTCAAGTAGCTCAAGGCTACTGCTCTTGTTAAAAGAGTAAGAAATTATAAAGGGGGTTTATATACTATGTAGTGAGTGATATGGGTGTTGATAGTCAGTGAATTGCAAGATAAATAAATAAAAGAACCTCCTTATTTTGCATAGCCGGTTTTGCAGAGCCTTGAACAAATGCAATTACTCAGCTTCATTAAAAGTCACAGATTATTAATGACCCAATCTCTGCATGTCCCAAGTTTTACCTGCAGCATTTACAGGGAAAAATTTAATTGAAGAACAGAACAATAGACTAAGGACAAAACCATATTGAAGAAGAGTTTTCTTATCTTGTATTGAGGAAACTGAATCCTCTCCAGGGTGACTCTGGAAAGACTGGATCCTTCCAGCATCTGTCAGAAGTAAGACGGCTTCACCCCTTTAGAGAAAATGGCTGGTTTGCCATGCCTATCTTGTCTGCTGGTCCAACAACAGAAGAATCATTTCTTTAGTTAAAATTTTGCAGAAAAGCAAGACCATTCACTAAATATTTACATTTTAAGGCATGAATGCAAAAAAAACACACAAAAAAACGCTTTAGTGGGATAGAGTGAAGTTGAGGTTACCCAGTGGGATCTCAGTACTATGAGTAGTACTTTCGGTGAGTTTGTCCCTGTAGCTTGAAAGTATATGAAGAACATATTCTATTTTTATCAGAAGATAATTTAAATTGAGCTTGAAATGTTATGGAATAAATTCTTGAAACTGGTTGCTCTTGTTGGAGTAAAAATGAATTTATGACATACACAGACACACAGTTTATTTTGGAGGTAAGTTAAATATGAATAATTTGAGCTCACTGAAATTAATTTAAAATTTTTTCCTACTTTTCTCTTTAATATATTTCCATGTGACTCAATTATCTAGGGTCATTTTTTAACAGAAACCAAAGAAAACAAGCAAAAACACCATTAAATTTATTCCTTCACTCATATCTTCTGGTAAATTATGTTTACATAATGACAAAGTGTTATGTGTAACAGCAATTCTATTAGCTGTGTATATATACACTTTAAATTAGTACAGTTTATATTATGTAAATTATTTCTCTTTATGTGCTGTATATTTATCTTGTATTTATTTATATCTACTAAAACTAATCTTAAAATATTTAGAACTATTATGTGTATGTTTTCTTTTTCTTTTAAATAATAATTTATATGTACTGTATTCTGTATTTTACAAAAATATTGGTTCACAATAAATTTCTTTTTATAAAAGCATGTTAGATACTTCTACAAACACTCTGATAGTTGAATATGCAGAATGACCTTATTTTTGGCAATTGACTGGATAGCCACCAACAAAAATTTCACATCTCTAATTCCATGGCTTATTTGTGTGGCCTCAATTATTACAAATTTTATTGAACCAAAACATTTCCAGTGATCTCATCTTCTACTATATCTGCTTAGCCAAATCATACCTTGAGGGGATTAATTATCTTGTTTCACTGACATTCTGATATATTGAAAAAAATTTAACATTTGTGAGTCATCAGCCTAGTGGGATTTCAAAAGCTTTTATACGCCATAGAGATTAAGTACTTTTTGTAATGGGATTTTGCTTGTAGGAAACTAAATTATTCAGAGATGGGTTAAACCTTTTGTTTATTTAATGCTCCACTCAGTGCATAAGAACCAACATATTTTTCTGTGCACAGGCAAAGATTGGCTGCAGGAGTCCAGTGAATTAACTATTACTCCAAGCCTCTATTCACCACCAGCTCAACTTTTCAACTACACATATCATTCTTCCGAGTCATAGCGTTTCCTCCACATGGTCATCTTTTCTGTGTGTACTGTTTGAAAGTAGTAAATACTCAAAAATTTCAGTGAATCAAAGCTGAATTGTTATTCTAAAAAAGAAGAAACAAATGTTGAGGCAATGCCATTAAAAAGGAGTTTTTAAATTGAGAATTATGTTATAAAACCTGGAGCATGGGTTATGTCTTGAGAACAATAAATTATATCTTTTGTAAATTATGAAAGAAGCAGAAGAGGGTGCACATAATAGAGAAGTTGAAAATGGGACTGTAGTGTTTACAGTCTACCATCTTCCTATTGCTGCCGCCTAGTCTCACTAAGGCCATATTGCCTCAATTGGAAAAAACAGGCAAATTGTATGTGCCCAAGGGTTACAAGGAAATGATAGAATTCATATTGCCTTAGTTACTTTTATTATTATTAAGAGAAAATATATGACACCCAAAGTTAAAGGAGGAAAGACTTATTTTAGCTTATGGTTTGTAGACATTTCTGTCCATAATTGGCTGGCTCCAAGACTGGGTGGCATGGCCAAGGGGTATCACAGCGGGGAAAAAACAGTTCATGGCTAGGAAAGTAGAGGGCAGGAGGCAGCAAAAGCAGCAAGCAGAAAGTGAGAGCAGCATCCTTCTTTCTTATATTCTATCTAGGCTATATGTTCTTAGGGGGAGTAGCTCTCACACCCAGTGTGGACCTTCCCACTGTCCCCACCCAAAACTATGCCAAACCAATCAGTGGACTCATTTCACAATCACACACCCTTAATCCCAGCATCACACACTCTAGACTCAACCTGCTCTGAAAAGCCCCGCCTATGACCATATCAGGCTCTGGGGGGACATCTAGACATCAGCCATAACACATATGCATGATACGATAAGTGTTCCATGAACATGCTTACTATTATCACACACCTTATTGCCGATTTGCTCGGGACAGATGTGGTGCTTGTTTATCTATGTATCACTTCCTCATGCCTGGCCATGACTCAGGCGTGCTTCTAGTTGCAAGTAACAGCAAACCCCTAAGAATAAGGGTCTGTTTTATATAACATTAAATCTAGAGATAGTTTCTCATATTAATTCAGATGTTTACTGATTCAGTGAGATAGTAAAATTCTTTTTATTTTTTCTTTCTTCTATCTACCTTAGTATATCAACTTTTATCAACATACTCCTTGTTTCTTCATCAGCAAATATATTTGCACCCCAAGGATAGAAATACAAGAATGAAAGAAAAGGAAAGATAAAAAAGGCCTTCATCTTGGAACCCTATATCTTTTTATGTAGGTTGGAAAGCTGTTAAGTGAATTCTCCATAAATACTTCTCTTTTGCAATGTTAGTTTTCCTGAGTAAAGGATGTGTTTGAAGAGGAAAGATCTTGATTGAGACTCCTTCTTTCTTTCATCTGGATACATTTGTCAAAGGGGAGATTGCCAACTGTCCTATATAAGTTCCAACTCCGAAGTTTCCTCTCTTGTGGTGCAAACAAATTAACATACATGCAAACATCTGGCCCCTACTGTATTGCACTGTTAGAAATGAAATCTGGAGAACTAGTGCAAAGTATTTCTCTGGTTGCTGAATTTTGACATGAGTAATAAATAATATATTTCCTTGACCTAGAGGTCTTGTATTTTTCTGTCAGAAAAAAAATATCAAATGTGGGAGGATAATTTGTTAACTTGAATGTAGACAGAATCTCAGACTCTTCATAGTTTCTGACTTAAGGGAAACAAGTTTCTTCAGTAGAGTTTCCTCTTCTATTTTATTAGGAAGCACAGAAACACATGTCTAATCTTACACGAGACAATGGCAATGAAATATTAGAATACAACTAATTTGGACTAACTAAAGTACATACTAATCTTTGAATATCACTTTCTCTTCTCATCAAGGTAACTCTACCTATTTTAATTATATTTTTAAAGAAGTACTTGTGTCTAGAATTATGTGCTTAAGGAGATATTTGTGTGTGGCTAACCAGTGAGAGCAATGGATAGTGTATCTGCCAACTTGTGTGAATTCAAAAGTCCATCCAGAGTGCCTGTGTTAGCCAATATTGGGTACTGACCTCCTTCAGGTCAAGGAACTGTGTCTAATTTATGACTGAATATATTGAAGAGCAATGCTATGGAGCATATTGCTATGGAGCCTTACATGTAGTTGTTCAATACAGGTTAATTTAATGAATGGATTTATATTAGTCAATGGTATAGCCTACTTCCTAAAAAGTACTGTTAATTGAAATGTCAACAGCATGTAACAAGAAATGTACAAACTCACTGAATGAGAACAAGTTCTGCTTCCTGACTGATCGATTCTTATAGTTTTCTATACAAAATTTTCCACTAAATTACAACAGAATTTTATATATTATCATTCTATAGGTCCAAGGCTGGCTTAGATGTTCCATTTCTATATCGTCAACTATATGGTAACTCTGTCAAATTTCTACTTGATTTACAAATTGGAAGCTAAATCATCAAGGATGGTGTCAAGGAAAATGTTCTATTCTTTTAAAATGTATTTATAGTCAGAGTAGAATAAACATGTATTTATTCTTAGTGACTTTCTTGTCAAAATATAATGGGCTTACCTGTCAAGTAAGTGATAATTGTATTGTCGGTGCTATAAAATCATCCTGCATTGGAACACCAAGTTCTGAGATTTATGTTATTATTGATAATATTGAACTTTAAAATAGAAAAGTATGGACAAAATTATTAATGAAGTAAATTATATAACATAAGAACTCAACTATAATCTGTCTGCAAGTCTAAACTAATGCTTAGATTATTAAGTGTTGTTAACAACAGACATATAATAGAACATGAAGCAGAATTATAATGATCTCTTTCTCACTAATAATAGCAAATATTCAGATAGCTTTGTAGGTAATTGGCATTCTGCACATTACCTTTAATCAAGTATGTCAGTAACAACACATTAAGTGTCTCATGGAGGCTGTGCATTAGGATATCACTATCTCTGAGATACCAACAAAGTATCTACCAGATACCTGCTGCCCTTGAGTACTTGTTCTTTTTCTGTCTAGACACTTAATCAATTATTACTAAAATTTTTTCCCTTTATGCAGATGGTTATTGACAAAATGAATAACTTGGCATGAGTGTATAATATAAAGCTTAAGGTTTTATTACAAGCTTGTCAATCAGTAGTCTCAGCTACTTTTCCAAGATTTCTACCTGTGTTCCATTCAGCCTTTCTATTTGTGACCTCAGAGAGAAGATGTTTTCCTCCCCTTGACAAAATCTGCCCTTTCTGGAAAAGTGTGCATTACTGTGAGAAAGGTCTCAGGCTCATGAGCGCATTGACCTACACAATTAACTGGATAAATAGGTGATCAAGATACAAAAAGTTAATTATTTCTACATTTATTAATGGAAGAAAAATTGGTATTTATTGTCTTATGATTTATGAGTTTTTAAAATGCAAACTTTATTGCATACCTTTGGAATTTGCTACAAGTTATGGGATACCTTTAGATAGTAAAATGGTTACCGTGATGAAAAAAATTAACTTAGCCATAATCTCACAATGTAACTTACAGTTTTGTGACAAAAGCAGCTCAAATTGATCTTTTCAGATCAGATTTTTGTAAATACTTTTTTATTAAATTTTATTAAATTTTATTAAATTTTTACAATAGCTTTTTAAGGTGGAAATTTTCGTAACCAGGTGTTAAATAAAGAGAACTGAGATTTGGAAAAGTCAGATCATTTTTATGTTTCTACACAAAACAAATAGTAGACATTAAATGAGTAGACATTAAAATTTTTGGCTATCTTCAATGTACATTTTATGAAATAATGTCCATCTCTTACCATCAAAATATGATGTACATTTTCCTGAAGTGTGCTGTTCCTTTAATCAGTAATTACAGGAGTGCCAAGATTATATAAATCTTCCATATGTATGAGCAGTATTATGGTTTAGATTTAGAATGTCCTCCCGAAGTCTCCTGTGCTCAGAGGTGGTTTTTGGAAAGTGACTGGTTGAAGGGGGCACTGTCGTTTTCAGTGCCCCCACCACCAAAGGTTCAGTGGCTGACTGTGCCATCAGGAGGTGGGGGATCCTTAAAAAAGGACGTGGGTATAACCCAAAAGGGTGCATCTCCCTACCTCCCTGGTTCCTCCTTTGCTTCCTGCTTCCTGACCACTATGATATGATCAACATTCCTCTGCCAGGCTCTTCCACTGTACTGCTTCTTCCGTGGAGCCAGCTGATCATGCACACCTGGCCTTTGAAACTGTGAGACAAAATAAAGTTTTCCTCCTTTGAATTGTGGGTGTCTGCTATTGTGTCTCAGGGACAAGAAAGTGACTGAGGCAGGGAGACTGTTGTAAAAGAGTCAGCCTCCTTTCCTTAGGACATGAGTTTGGGAGGGCTGGAATGATTCCTGATAGGATCGTATGGAGGGATGAAGATATTGTATCTCAGTAGCTCCAAAACATGGACACATATCAACACATGTTTGGGCAATTATTATACTGTATTAATTCTCAAATATTTACAAGATATGATGAAAAGTTTGGCAGCAATGTCTCTACTAAGTGGACACATTTGACTGTTCCCTGCTGGACTATACCCATTTGAGTCTCTTTATCCAGTGACACCCTGGTCACTTGTGGCAGGTGCCCCTCTCAGGTAGGCATTTGTTTTTCGTTTTTTAAATTGATTTTATCGGTACATTTTAGGTATACAATAAAATGACATTCATCATTGGAAATTTGCACCTTTACATAATCTGTCTTGGCTCTTATTTTTTGCCCATTCCCCTGGCCTCCCCTCAACCCCTCCATCCCTCCCTATCTACAAAGACTTTGTTTCCATTTTTTCTTTTTCTCATATTAATTCCATTCCCTTCTTTCCTTTCCCCTACCCCACCCACTTCCCATTCCCCTTTGCCCCTTTCTTTCTATTTCACATTATCTATTATAGCTTTTAGTCTTTATTTACACTTTAAGTTTCTCACACTAGAGAAACTATTCAGTATTTACACATGTTTCCTATTTATTTCACTTAAGAGTATTGCCTCAATGTTCATCTGTGTAGCTATAGATGTCTCTAGTTTCTCTTTCTTTACGGCTAAGTAATACTCAATTAAACAAAAACACATTTTCTCCAGTTGATGGGCAATTGGGATGCTTCCAAGTTTTAGCTATTACAAATTGTGCTGCTATGAACATGGGTATACATATATCACTGTGGTTTGGTGCTTTTAATTCTTTGGGGAAGATACCCAGCAGGGGAATAGCTGGGTCAAATAGGACTTCCAGTCCTAGTTCTTTGAGGTATCTCCATTCTGATTTCCACAGTGCTTGCACCAGTCTACACTCCCACCAGCAGTGGAGCAGGGTTCCTCTTTCCCCACAGCCCCGCCAGGATTTGTTATTGCTTGATTTCATGATAACAGCCATTCTTTTTGGGGTGAGGTGGAATCTCAGCATTGTTTTCATTTGCATCTCTCCAATGATCAGTGATGTTGAACATTTTTTCATATGTTTATTTGCTATTTCTATTTCTTTGTCTGAGAAATGTCTGTTCATTTCGGATCTGCATTATTGGATTGGGTCTTTAAATTTGGGAGGTCTGATTTTTTAAAAGTTCTTTATAGATTCGAGATAGTAGACCTTTGTCTGAGGAAGAGCAGATGAAAATTTTTTCTCACATTGTGGGTTGTCTCTTCACACTGCTGGTGGTTTCTCTTGCTGTGCAGAAGCTTTTTAATAGGAAGAAGTCTCACTTGTTGATTGTTTATGCTAGTTCATTGGCAGCTGAGGTTTTGTTCATAAAATCTTTCCCTACACCAAGGTCTTCAAGAGTTCTACCTAACTTCTGTTCCAGTTGGTTCAGTGTTTCTGTTTTAATATTTAGATCTTTAATCCATTTTGATTTTAGTTTAGTGCATGGTGAGAGATATAGGTCTAGTTTTAGTCTTTGGCAAGTTGAAACCCAATTTTTCCAGGACCATTTATTAAAGAGGCTATCTTTACTCAGGTGAGGGTGTTTGGCTCCTTTGTCAAAGATGAGATGGCTCAGTGTGTCTGGTGTTCTTTCTGCACCTTCTAATCTGTTCCACTGTTTCTCAGGCCTGTTCTTTTGGCAGTACCATGCTGTTTTAACCACAGTAGCTTTGTGGTATCTTTTCAATTTGGGGGTTGTGATAGCCCCTGCCATAACTCTGTGGCCCAGAATTGCTTTTGCTATTCTAGGTCTCTTCTTGTTCCAACTGGATTTTTGGATTATTTCCTCAAGGTCCATGAAGTATGCTGCTGGGATTTCAATTGGGATTGCATTGAATCTATATAGCAGTTTTGGAAGTATGGTCATTTTCATTAGGTTGATTCTTCCTAACAAGGAGCAAGGAATTTCTTTGCATTTTCTAATATCATCTTCAATCTCTCTTTTCAGAGTGCTATAGTTTTCAGAGAAGAGGTCTTTGATTTCTTTTGTTAGGTTGATTTCTAGGTATTTCAGTTTTTTGGATGCTATTGTGAAAGGAATTGTTTGCCCTATTTCTCTCTCAGTGAGGCTATTGTTTGAGTAGACTAAAGCTATTGATTTTTGTGTGTTGACCTTGTATCCATCTACTTTACTGAAATTGCTTATTAATTCTAGAAGACTTTTGGTGGAGTTCTTGGGGTCTTCTATATAGAGTATCATGTCATCTGCAAATAATGACAATTTGACTTCTGCATTTCCTATCTTTATTCCTTTTATTTCTTTCTCTTGTCTAATTGCCATAGCTAATGTTTCCAGAACTATATTGAACAAGAGTGGTGATAGTGGACATCCCTTTCTTGTTCCTGATTTTAGTGTGAAGGATTTCAGTTTTTGACCATTTAGTATGACATTGGCTGTTGGTTTTTTTATAGATGGATTTTATCAGATTGAGGTAGAGACCATCTATTCCAATTTTTTTGTAGGGTTTTTATCATAAATGTGCATTGGATTTTGTCACATGTTTTTTCTGCATCTATTGAGATGATCATATGGTTTTTGTCCTTGGTTCTATTGATATAATGTATTACATTTATTGATTTGCATATGTTGAACCATCCCTTCTTTCCTGGGATGAATCCCACTTGGTCAGGGTGTATGATCCTCTCGATGATGTTCTGTGTTCTATTTGAGAGTATCTTATTAAGGATTTTTGCATCTACATTCATTAGTGAGATTGACTTATAGTTCTCTTTTTTGGTTGGTCCTTTCTCTGCTTCGGGGATCAAGGTGATGTTTGCTTCCAGGAATGAATTCAGGAGTATTAATTCCCTTTCAATTTCACTGAAGCGTTTAAACAGTAGTGGCAGTAGTTCCTCTTTAAATGTCCTATAGAATTCAGCAGTGAAGCCATTAGGGCCCAGGATTTTCTTAGTTGGTAAGATTTTAATTACATTTTCAATTTTATTAATTGATTGATATTGGGTTGTTTAGGGTTAGGGTTTAGGTCTTCTTTGTTCAACTTTGGTAATTCATATGTATCTAGGAATCTGTCTGTTTCTTGTGTTTTCCATCTCATTGGTGTATATGTTCTCAAAGTAGGTATTGATGATCCTCTGAATTTCTTCTGGGTCCATTGTAATCTCATCCTTTTCATACCTAATTGCATGGATTTTGGCCTTTTCTTGCCTTTTCTTGATAAGGTTGGCTAAAGGTTTGTCAATTTTGTTTATTCTTTCAAAGAACCAACTCTTGGTTTCATTGATTTCTTTGTATCGCCCTCTTTGTCCCCTTGCATTGATTTCTGCTCTGATCTTTATAATTCCCTCCCTTGTATGAGCTTTGGGTTTGTCCTGCTCTTCTTTTTCTAAAAGTTTGAGGTTCAGCATCAGGTTGTTTAATTGGGCTCACTCTGTTTTCCTCATGTGAGTATTCACTGCTATTAATTTCCCTCATAAGACTGCTTTCATTGTGTCCCATAGATTAAGAAATGTTGTATTGTAATTGTCATTTAATTGTAAGAATTGTCTGATTTCTTCTTTAATTTCCTCTGTGACCCATTGGTTATTCAGAAGTGTGTTTTTCAATTTCCATGTGTTTATGAAACTCTTGCAGTTTCTTTTGTATTTGATCTCCAATTTCATTGCACTGTGGTCTGATAATATTCATGGTATAAGTTCAACTCCTTTGCACTTATTTAAACATGTTCTGTGAGCGAGTATGTGGTCTGTTTTGGAGAATGACCCATGTGCACCTGAGAAGAATGTGGATTCTGATTTTGTGGGGAAGAATACTCTGTAAACATCTGTTAAGTTCATTTGTTCATGAGTTTGATTGAGTTCTAGTATTTTGTTGCTTATTTTTTGTCTAGTTGATCTATTTGTGACAGTGGAGTATTGAGATCCCCCTCTATTATTGTACTAGTGCTTATTTGATTTTTCATGTCCCTTAGTGTTTGTTTTATACAGTTGGTTGCACTAGTGTTTTGTGCATATATATTTATGATTGTCATCACTTCCTCTTGGATTGTTCCCTTTACACAGATGTAGTGTTCTTCTTTGCCTCTCTTAATCAGTCTAGGTTTGAAATCCACTTGATCTGCAAAGAGAATAGCTACTCCTGCATTTTTTCAGGTTCCTGTCATATGAATTATTGTTTTCCACCCTTTAACTTTCAGTCTATTATTTTCTTTTTGAATTAAGTATATTTCTTATATGCAGCATATTGTTGCATCTTGCTTCTTGACCCATTCTGCCAGTCTATATTTTGTGATTGGTAAATTGAGGGGATTAACATTGATGGTTATAACTGATACATATTGACTTATCATTGTCATGACTTTTTCTTTTTGTTGGATTCTCCCCCTTTGTGTTTAATTTCTCGTCATGCCACATGGATTCATTCTTCTGGGCTTCTGGGGTTGTGGTCCTCCTTGTCTTTTCCTAGGATATTGTCTAAAATTTTTTGGAGTACTGGTTTGGTGTTCATGAAATTCCTCAGGTGCTCTTTATCATGAAAGTATCTTATTTCTCCATCAATTTTGAAAGATAGTTTTTCAGGGTACATCAATCTGGGTTGGAGGCTGTTTTCCTTTTGGGCTTGGAATATAGCACTCCAAGCTCTTCTTGCCTTGAGGGTTTGCATTGAGAAGTCTGCTGTGATTTTGATGGGCTTTCCTTTGTATGTGATTTGTTTCTTTTCTCTAACTGCTTGTAGAACTTTATTCTTCTGTTGGGTTTCTGGAATCTTAACAATTATATGCCTATGTGTAGATTTTTTTTGATCAAGGCTAGTTGGAGTCCTATATGCCTCACTTATCTGTATGTCAAGTTCTTTCCCCCTGCTTGGGAAGTTGTCTGCTATCTCTTCTGTAAACAGTTTTTTCATGTCATCTGCACTCTCTCCTGTTTCTTCATTGACTCCGATCAGTCTTATGTTATTCTTCTTTGCATCATCTAGCAACTACTGGATTGATTTCTCATAGTCTCTTACTATTTTAAAGCAATTTTTCTTTTCCTGGTCACTAATTGCAATCTTATCTTTTCTAACTGAAATTCTCTCCTCACATTGACTCATTCTGCTGTTTAAACTTTCAATGAAGTTTTTAATCTCCTGGAAATCTATTTGCATCTGTTTTATGGATTCCATTTTTTTCCTATGTTGGGATGCCATCATGTTCCTTAGCTCCTCTATTTTTTTGTCTGTGTCCACTCTAGATTTATTAATCATGACTTGCA
This sequence comes from Heterocephalus glaber, assembly GCF_053883595.1. NCBI lineage: Eukaryota > Metazoa > Chordata > Mammalia > Rodentia > Bathyergidae > Heterocephalus > Heterocephalus glaber. The sequence continues at coordinate 3,111,391 of NW_028258333.1, read as the reverse complement.
CTATAGGCACAATCTCTTCTGTTATCTGAGAAATTATTTCTAATTTCATTTTTTCCAGATCTACTTTTTGGCCAGTTCAGGGAGTCCAGGTGGTTAAGTATCAGATTGTTCCATCTTGTTTCACTTTGGGGTTGCTTTAGGTGATCTGGATGTCTGGTTTTGAGACTTGTCTACAGGTCTTCTCATTTCCAGGAGGGTTGTGTGTGTGTGCTGCTGATGCCCATAAAGCTCACCTCCTTGGCACTGGGAAGTTCTGCTCCTTGGCCTGGGGGAAGTGGTATGGTGCCCCAGAAAGCTCATCTTGTTGGCCCTGGGAGCACTCTGCTTCAGGCAGGTATTTGTGTGGACTGTCTTCACCTGATGGTAGCTGGCAGCTGCCAATGTTGAAAAGATGTCTGTTCTTCCATGTCCATTGATTTGTGGCTTCCATTCTGAGATTGTCCTTTTTGGAGAACTTTTTCACACATAAACTCTCTAGTCTCCAGAAACCAGAAAAAAGATCGTAAGTACCTCACACCTTTGCTCAGTGTTGGCTTCACATATATTGGAATTAGTGACCTAAAGCTAAAAGGCTTGGGCTTCCCTCACCAATTATCCCCCTGAGCCAACCACTTTCCCAAATGCCTATGATTGCTGGTGTTCTTTCACTCACTAGGGTTCTGACTCCGAAAGAAGGTTAAAGAGTTTGTTTTCCAACTATGGAATATTATGCTATAAAACATTTCATCCATGAAGGGCAATCACAGTTGCACTCATTGGAGAAAAACCAGAGCACTGGTGCCACTTCACATAAAGAATGCTTGTTGCATTTTTGACGAAGAGTTATATTCACCCTCTGGGTTTAGAGACACCAACACATAACTGCAAGTCACATTTAGACACTATTGAGTCTGGCTGTTAATTGACTGGACAGTCAAAATTGCGTGCAGCCAGGGAAAATGTCAACTTTAATCTTCCCAGAACTACTTCCGAAGAGAATTAAGTGGAAAGCAATTTTTATCAGAATTAAGCCAATAGTGTAGGTTTAAAATGGAAAAAGTTAAGGAGACAGGAGAAATGATGAGGTATGTAAATGAACTTTAAAATGTGTATCACATGCAAGGCACTCATATAGTTCTTTGTATTTTAACTTTTGCAACAAATGAATTAATTTTTCTAACTTACAGCTTTGTTTGGTCTTGACTTATTTTTTTTATTTTATGGATTATGAAATTAAGTATCAGAAGGTGCAATAAATTGTCTCAGTGCTAATAATTAGAATACGGCTCTTGAGGGTTAAGCCCAGATCTCTTTGCCACTAAATTTTATAATGTTTCAGTTTTCTATCTTGTTTCATCTATTATAGAACCTTTGTGATGTTAAAATTGTATCAGAGAGACTGTAGTGGTCAGAGTGGAGGGTTAGCTGTGGGATTTACTTGGAGCACTGGCAGCATGTGCTTCTGGGTGTGTCTGGGTAGGTCACTGAGATGTGGCTTTGAGGTCTATGTCTGGTCCCTTGATTCTTCCTGTCTGGCAATGTTCCTCTCCTCTGCCTCTGGCTGCCATGAACTAAGCATAGTTGTTTTGCCTCACTTTTTCACCATAAGATTTCTGTCTTAGAGCTATTTTATCATGGATGGAAACCCCTGGAACTGTGAGCCAAATTAAACCTCTCCTCCTTTAAATTGGAAGGTGTTGGGTATTTTGTCCTAGTACTGGGAAAGTGACTGTTACAGTGACTTCACACAATTCTTCACCCAGTTTCAACTCTTATTCAAAGACAGGAGAACTACCATTCTCAAGTAGCTTTCTTCAGAGACTTGCATGGCCACAGCACTAGAAGCATGTAGCATTTGCATCAGAAACTTCCTGGAAGTAATTAAGGATGTGTATTCTTCAGCTGCATACCAGACTTCTAAATCAAATTCTCTGGAAATGAAGTCCTGACTCTGCTTGTTTAGTAAGACTCCCAGGTAATGCCTAGGAAAATAAGCTTGAGGAGAACCTTCCTATGGCAAGAATGTATCTATGAATATTACGCAAAATGTTACAAAATTTCTTTAAAATATGCTTATCTGAAAATGTTGAAACATCTTATTCTCTAACAATAAAATTCTCACATTAGAGAGTTATTGTTACTGCTTTTGCAGTTAATCTTGAAGGTTTTATTTCAAACCTGCTTTCTGTTCCAATAGATTTGTTTGTGGAGCACTTTAAAGCAGAGAACTCTTTGGTTATGTGTTTAAAACAAATATGTCCCCTCTTACAACATGATGCATAATCAGCCAATTTGTGGAAATCACACAAGCTATGTCACAAAATACATGGTCTAATTGTCCAAAACATAGGTGGATCACAAGAAATCTAAAAATAAAAGGGAAGGGAAAAAGAAATATTTCACAGGGGTAGGGAATGAAAATTGGCAATAAGCATACATCAAAGCCAAGTTTTGCTTTCTGCATGGTTTTTCCTGGAGAGGCTCCTGCTTGCAACTTGTTACCCACAAGAGTCCTGCTCTCTGACATAGAATGTATCTGAGAACATATCTGAGAATATTTTCTGCTCACAAAAATCGATGCACATGCCAAAGACTGATCTTGTTTAAAAAGTTCTACAAGAAAGTCATGTTTCCTTCACACAAAGAAAAAGGAAATTACATGCAGCATAATAACTGGACTCTTGTTTTAACACCAGCTAAAATGGAACCTAAATGGAACCTAAAAGGAACCTAAATGATTTCAGCAAAGAATCAAGGCTTTTAATTTTTTAGCAATAGCAACAATAACAATACTGTATATTCTATGTATAAGTGATGGATTGGTATCAGTATATGCATCTTTATAGATTTTATTTCAGTTTATATAAATAGATGTTTTTGCACTAATGCAACGAAAGTATTTGCACAATTATTGCTTAAGTATGTTATCTAAATAATGTAGGCATTTTCAGTGTTTCTCATTGATATTCATACCACCAAGATTAAATATTACTGTCCTAAAACAATCTTATTTATTCTAAGTAAAATATAGAAAATAATGAAGTATTTAACTAAGAAATTACTTTAAAGTTTTAGGATATGGTAAATTATTGTGGGATTTCGCTTCTTTTTTTTCTGAATGACTTTATGTCACTAAACAAAATTATGCTAAAATGAGCACCATTTTCTTGTGAACTGCATTCACTGTTCATTGGGTCTGACAGACATTTTCAAAGTTAGTTTGCACTATGTAAATTTTATATGAACATTAAATATAGGTTGAAATGCACTTCCATATGAAATATGTTTGATGGATAAACTGAGAGTGTTTTAGATCGGAGGATATAGGGAAAGAATTTGGATCATTAAGAAGCTATCCTGGATATTAATACAGAGAGTAACAGACAGTAAAGACAAGCATACAGTTCTTTCAAATCTTTTTGATAAGAGTATTCTTGCATTGATTAAAAAATGAGTGTGTTTCTTATTTTTCTTTAACAGGTGCCCAAGGGTCAAGAAAACCAGTATTTTTCATCCTAAGACATTGACCGCATCACGTGGCTGGGCTAAACTCTTGTGAAGTAGTGTAGAGCCCCCAACCCTCCATGGGCTACAAGACCCATCTTATTTCTCATTCACTCCTTCTGAGTAGGTCCTGCTGGTGTATGCCCCTTGCATGCACATTTAGGGACCCTTTATGATCTGGCCCTTTGCCAGGTTCTCCAGCACAGGGAACTTGAGAGTCGAGCTACAACCTGCTTTGCCCAAAAGTTATGCAAGATTTTTCCCTCACAAATCTTTGGCCAGAAGTTGTACTGTAGCCTTGCCCCCCAATACATGAGCCAGGAATAGAAATGCTGCTGTGTGCTTGAAAGAGAGAAATGAAATATTTTGCAATGCCTGTGTTTGCTACAAGATCTAACCCATTGTTACTGCTTTCTAAGAACAGAGAACCATTAAATCACAATGAGATTATTAGGGGAAGCAAATATTCTTTGGTCGATTAAACATTTTTACAAAATTGAATTCCTGGATGCCAGTTTTAGAATTAGTTTTCTATACTGAAAACTAAAAGAAAGAAAGAATAACAGAAAAAAAAGAAGAAAGGAAAGCTTAGTTTGAACAAATAGCAAGGTAACACATAGTTAAAGCAAATGGGGGAATTTGAGAATACCTGAATCAAGTTGAAACACAGAAGTCTATGGAAATTAGATGCCCTTGGGTATGTACCTGTGTCCATGCAGAAGATGGGACAGCTTTTCACGAGAGACCCAAGCCCACATGACTTGGGCTTCATTGCTAAGAACTTATTCTAAAAGAATTTTAAGGAGGAAGTATGGTTTTTCTACAATAGTGGATTAAGGGATTTTGTTAAAGTTATTTATCCTCCACAAATATCACTGTACAATTTATGCAATAAGAATCATGTTTACTTGTCTAAATCAGAGACTCAGTGTAACAATGAGACTTTCAATGTTATGGCACTGTGAAAAGTTCCTGTCTTGGAAAATATGTAATTGGAAACAAAGATTATTATATAATTTTCATCTTCAGGAATTTTCCTGATTTTATTTGTGCATTTTAACTGAAAAATGCACTCACATAGAACACAAACGTATATCTGTATCTTTAATATTGTTGCAATGTCACTATCTGTATATTTGTATACTGTAAAAAAGAATGAGATTAGAAAAAGGAAAAGAAGATGAGAAGGAAACATCGAATAATAGACTGAGATAGTAATGTAGCACAGATGGCAGTTCACAATTCCTCACTAGTATACACAACACATTTTCTAAACCTCTGTGTTGTCCTCTGTAGAATGGATGATTGTGGGACAAAAGCAAGACACAATGCACGGAGGGGTTGCTAATGCCAAAGCTAATACATAAGTCAGCTTAGCAACTGTCAGAAAATACAGGAATTAAAGAAAAACCTCAGACTGGATGATTAGACAAAGATCAATCAGCTGTATTTACCTTTGACATGAAACAGAAATGTCAAATGAGAGTGTAAGATGTCAGAAATTATATCCCATCGACAAAATACTTATTTTCTGAGTGAGAAGAAAACAGACGGTTGTAGCATCAGATTTGTTAACTATTAGTCTTCATTTTCATATGTTAGTGTTTATGACAAGTAAATCAACTAGGAATATTGGTCTTTTAAAAAAAAATCACACACAGCTTTCTGTTGTAAAAATAGACAAGTGTTTCAGTTGTTTTTTTACCTTCCCAATCTGATTTTTAAAATCACTTACACTTAGAATTATATTCTGAAGTTTCATCATCAATTTAAAATCAACATGCAGCTAGTACTAAAATATCACATAGTCACATCATGAATTAATACCTCCATCTATACCAGTTTACTTTTAAATAAGACAATCTTTCCTAGAAATGGTGATATTTGATAAGAGCTTTGAACACAGAATATGAACACAATTTCTATATACAAAGTGTCCCAATGTTGATAGAGCTGGGAACATTTCACAAATTACTTATAAATTACTGATTGCAACATTGAGATAGGAAAATAGAAAAGAACTACAATAAAGACATTGTTGAATATTCTGGGGATATGGTTGCTGTGAGAGGGGTAATAGGGAGCCACAGATTTCAGAGAGAGATTAAACTTAATGAAACTTAGTGCTTTTTGTCTTCCTAAACCATCAAATTTTTAGCCTAAAGACATAAATGATTATGTGATTTTTGTTTATAGGTTTATACCTGTGGCATCCCATGAGACTTGTCATATATTAGGCCCTCAATTAACACTTGTTGAATCCTGAATAAAGAAGAATACTCTAATGATTATTTGGAAGATGAATTAACACAAGAAATACAGAAATTGAGGAAAAATTTTATAATACATTAGATAGAGATGTTTTGGATAGAAAAGATATAGTGAAATAGAGAAAACTCTTTGTCTAAAACTGTGTTAACTGCAGTAGGTACTCAGCATAAGGTTAAGTTTAAATTAAATAAAATTAAACAATATTGGAAATTCTACTCAGTCACACAAAACATTTTTAAGTACTCAATGGGCATATGTGGTTGGTAGTTATCATAGTGGATAGCACAGGGGGAATATTTATATCAACCCAGTTATCTCTTTTGGCCAATGCTGCTCTAGAAACATTGGAATGAATCAGCTCTTTTCTAAGATAGGACATTACTTTTAATAGCTTTTTGCTGAATATGTCATGCTTTTAGAAACATAATTTCTAAGTTTCTAGACAAAGCTATCTTAGACAAAATGAAGCCCTGTTATATATCCATAAAAGACAGAGAATAATAAAAATAGGGAAGGGTAGCAGGGGTGAAGGGAGGGCAGGGGAATGAGGAAAAAATAAGAACCAAGATACATCATGGAAAGGTACAAGATCTCAGTGATGAATGTAACTGTATTGTACACCTAAAATGTACCAATAAACTTATTGGAAAAAAATTCTCAGTTTTGAAATGATGTTTAGAAAATATGGCAACCAAATGATGGTGATTGAATTTGGATTGAGGATGAAGTTTTAAGTAGACATACTATATGTGAATACATCATCTTAAATTCCTATTGTGGTACATGAGATTGCACCTATTCAGATGTTGACTATTAAGAAGATACATTATTTTTTATTTTTTGGAGAAACTGGAAACATAGCTTTTATTCTTTATGTATTTAACATAAATATTTTGCTAAAAATTTTACATGTTCTAGGATAATAATATGATGATTTGATATTCATACACATTATATACTGATTAACAGTCAAATGAATTAACTCATTAATCATCACCATCATTATGATTTTTCTTTTTTCCTTATTTTGTGAGCATATGTGTTTGTGTATATAATGAATATATTCATCACAAAGAGCTGGTAAACATACATATCACATCTTGAGCCTTTTCAGTTCCCTTGTCTTCCTCCTTTCTTTCTTCATTGCTATGTCCCCATTGTCTTGTTACTTTTCTCATTGCTGAGACAAAATACCCAACATCCAAAATTAAAGGAGAAAAGGTTATTTGGGTCATAGTTTGTAGAGGTTTTGATCCATAGTTGGCTGACTCCAAGGCAGGGCAGCATGGCAGAGGGACACTGCAGAGGAGAAACAGTCCATGGTGGGCAGAAGCCAGGCACCTCTGAAAAAGCCCCACCTATGACCACATGAGGCATTGGGAGGACATCTAGACATGAGCAATCAGACCCATTTTTAGATGACATCAGAAAGTTGTGGAAAAAGAAGAAATGGTATACTGATAGGTATTGATAGAAATAAACTAGACAATAGCAAATATTGAGTGATAACCCAATGCTATGGTTAAGTTTTTGACTTTAAGTGTTCTCCTTCAATTTTTAGAAAAGCAGTTCCCTAGAAAAGAAGAACAATAGACACACATTTATGTGTGTAATCTTTGTTTTGTCAATAATTTGACCTGAGGTAGAGTGAGAGTAGAAATCTCATTCTCCTCAGGGATTTGGATACTGAAATAAAGTCACTCCCTGCCTGTGTCCACATTTCACCAACATTACATTTTGTCCACTATCAGGTGGAAGGTGGGAACTCAATACTCTATTTATAAGGTTTGATGAGGGAATGAAAATGTGTAAGGCAAGGTGAAGTCAGGTGTGTTAATTCTAAACAAGTGTCATCCCATTTTTATGGTCATTTCTAGTGCATGTGAAGAGATTCAAAGTTAGAATGCTATTTCCAAATTATTTTTTCCACACTATTTGCTTCCAGACCAAATCTTCCACCTGCCATAATCACCCTCCAATTAATTTGCTAACAAATATCTTTTACTTATGTTTAATGAGGAAATAAAAGGAAGACCAAGTTGTTTTGCCAAGAGATGTAATTGAAGAAGCTATTTTGAAATAAAAAATTCTAAGCAGGTTAAAAGTGATATATTTTGGCTAAAGGATAACCAGAGGAATTTCCTAGCTTTCTGGATTGTCAAGATTGCATTTCTCTCATTAACTTTTGAAGACAAATGTGTTCACTGCTATTTGGGACTTTGGAAGCTACAATCGAATTCTGATGCACAACAGATCATAATATAGTACCTGTATATATTTCTTTATTAAATGAACATTTATGTGGCTCCTGTGTGTGATGTAGTGGGATGATCCAAAATTCCCACTGGTGGTAATTGGTAGAGCTGACATATGAATCCTGAGCCTGAGCTTACAGTCCCCAAGCTATGCCTCATGGTGTTTTCATCAAGATGCTGAAGTGTCAGAGAAATTTCATTATCATGGAAAAAATTTGCTGTTCCCTGGCTTTGGAGTCTTAGATAATTTACATTACTGTGGTAAGATGCAGATAATTGAGCAGTTAATATACCTTTTGTAAAAAAATAATAAAGGAGTAGTCTATCTCTCTCTTGCTTAGAGCTGCTAAGGGTGAGGTTCTATGAATGAGCACTGTATCAGTAATTTGTATTACTCCCTGAAGATGGTGAGGATTCAGAATTAATTCGAAAAGCACTATGAAACAGAAAAAAAGAAAAGAGAAGATCCTAATGGTATTGGATTCTACTTTCAGTTTTTAAAGCCATGTGTAGTGTAGTTTTCATCACAAGTATATGAACTAATAAATTTTCTTTTAAGCTTAAGATATTGTAAGTTCCTATACTTGCAAATGAAATAGCTCAATCAATAAGAATACTGATGTGAATAATGATCTTTACAAGTGGGATAATCCTAACGAGCGGAGCTCTTTTAATAGTAGTGTCAGGTAGAATCTTTTGCTGTTGGGACTTTCTGCAATCTTTGTTAAATAAGAGCAGAGGTAAAATGTCACATCCTTGAGCTTGAAAAAAATAATATCCAAAGTTGAAACTTGAGTGTATTTGGCTAAAAATCAGTCAGGATAATTGTATTTTCCTAACAGTTATCAGTGTTAGCAAGAACTTGGATAAGGGACCATGATTTTGTACCTTCCCAGCTATTTGATAACATACAAGAAATGGTATGGAGCCCTGATACAGAGACTCTTCACAAAACCATCCCAAATGGCTGGAGGCCAGACTATTCATGCAACTGTCATGATTATAAGGTTTGAATATCATGTCCAAGAGAAAACTAGTGGAATCAGAGGCACAGAAATGAGAAAACGAAAAATAGGGAGACAGAGAAGATGTGTGAAATGTGATTCTACAGACCCTTCACGAACACTGTCTACTTAACATGACATACCATTCTCAAGATGAATGCGGCCACTGTGAGGCACCTGGAAGAGCTGATTTAGCCTTGCTACTTTACCCTTTTCTTTGCTTTACTTAGATTGAGATGGGAGCATTTGTGAAGTTTACAATTACAGGTTCTACAGGATGGAACAATTATGGAATAATCAGAATATTATGTAGCACAATGAACTCAGGAAATATTAGATATCATAATTATTTGTATTACCACATTGTCATGGTCTCTTGTTAAGGAACAAAATGTAAAATGTGTGTGTATTTTCCTCCTGGTAACCTTTTCCTTGGGAAATTTATGAGTCTGATGAAACTCATTCCTGAAACTGAACTCACTTGTGTAATAAACAGGCAACATCCCCTGTCCCCAGTGATGGCTATGGTCCCAGGCATATCCTGAAATCAAAAGATTATTTCCTTAGCTGTTGGAAAATCTGTCATATGAATGATTGTTTCTCTTTCTGCTAGATGGAGAAAGCTCCTCTGTAAAATTAATTCAAGTGGTGGAAGCCATGCTCTGGGTTCAAGACAGATAGCACATTTGGGGACAATGAGTCCCCACTTTGTTCCTTATAATGTGATTCTTGCAAGTCACCCTTTAATCATATGACTTATATGATGTTTTTCCAGAAAGAATTCCCCACTTTTGTTATTAATGCAAATATTTATGTAAATGTAAATAACATTTGCTGAGTTACTATTACTTGCTACCTTAATATGCCAATAAATATGAATATAAAATATTCTCATGTAAAAACTACCATACAATATAAAGAAGAACATAAATAGAAGTAATATGTAGCATTGTCTTACAGGATTTCAGAAGTAGGAGGGAGCCCTATGGATGAAATAATGCACGAAGGTCGAGGAGGATGAGAAATGAAAGCTTGCCTCGGGGAGTTTAAATAAGGAGAGAGGACCAAACAGCATCTTGATTTATATATGCAAAGTAAGAATAAACTATGAGGTTATTTTTGTTCAAAGAGCTGCCTCTGATAAGGTCTTATCTTCTGCTTATCCTTACCAATGTTAAGAATTATTTTCTGGTGTCAAGTCTCTGAGAAAAATAAAGAGAGAAGCCATCCAACATTTTAACCATCAAACTCCGAATGCTGCTACTCTTTGTATTCACACGTGGTAGAACTGGTCTCAGTAGACAGTGCTCTGATTACTGTACCTTCATCATCCTTGTTTAGGAGATGAGCATTTGAGAGAAGTTCATGACACTTTAATTCTTCATCTGAGTTAAGTGACTTGACAAAATGTCATATTTCTTTTAATGCATGAAAGAGCTACAAGGGCATTTAGCCAACAAAAGTGACATCAAAGATTGTAGGCAGTACCTTCTCTAAAATAAGTCAATTCATGTACCAAAATGAAATAGAATGACCTCACTGATGATAGATATTTCATGAGGATTTGGGATGTATAAATAATTTCACACAAAATTTCTATTTACATTTCTATCACACAACACCACAATTACAAATAGAGGTCTTTGAGTTTGTGTTATTAACATCTTACAGCATATTATTAATTAAAATTCCTACCCACAAATTTGTCAATGAGATCATAACTTTGGAAAAATTGGCGGAAGGAAGAAAAAAAGAGAAGAATGATAATCACAAATGGTAGCCATTTTTAGGAGCCTTTCTAGATTATTTGCCTTCTTTTACAAGCTGAATATCTCCAAGTAATCTGTATAAAAGGAGGTTCCCAAAGAAGGCAGCAGAGCAAAATAGATTGGATGTGGTGAAGATTATATTTCCTGAATGTTCAATTTGGCAGCAGACAAGTTCCAGAGTCATGGGCATGATTCAAGTCTACTGCTGTATATACATTTAAGTCTGGCTGTTGCCGTGTCTGAGTTAAAATGAGCCATGCATCAACTTCAGGAAGACAGGGTTGAGAGTGTGCATTGTACAATAAACACAATTTATGTTCAACTATTTCAGGTTTAACTGCTGATCAAAGTTTCTTGTAGAAAATACAAAGGAAAAGGAAAAAGCTAAATCTACTACACTCTTGATGAACTTGATACCATTTCTCAACTGGGAGGAATATTTAAAGTAGGGATTATAATTATGCTTGCCATTTATTAAGTGACTGCTACATGTCATGCACGGTGTGTGCCATAAATCCTCTGTGAAGTAGATACATTTAATATTTATTTCTGATAAAGGCAAATATAATATTTAAGACAATTATGAAAGTCCACACCATTATAAACACAGAATAGGAATGTGTAGTTTTCTGTCACTGTGACAAAATAGCTGAGGTGATCATTTTAAAAGGAGGAAGGTTTATTTTGGTTCACAATTTCAGTCCATGGTCACTTGGCCTTGTTGCTTTGGGCTTGTGAAAGCTCTGTAAATCTTGGTGGGACTGTGTAGCCTGGGAAGCCTGTTCACCTATGGTAGCTGAGCATCAAAGAAAGGAAGAGAGGACGGGGTGAGGTTCTGATGTCATCTTTCAGGATGCACTCAGTTATCTGACTTGCTCACAGTAAGTCTCACTTCTTAAATGTGTCATCACTTCTCAATAGTGCCACAGGCTGGCCGCCATGCTTTTAACACAGTATTTTGGAGACTATTTCAGCTTCAAAATATAGCAGAGTCCAACCCTTTTCCCTTTGGCTTCAGGTAAGATTTAAGATACATTTTGAATTGGAAAAGGTTGTCTGAGGAGCTGGATTTGAGATATGAAAAGATAAGTATGAAAATGAGAAGGAAATCCTTCGGGTGAGAGCTGCATGCTTTAGTTACTACTTCCTGAGTTGTGAAAAGTGGGAAGGTGCACCTTAAAGGAAATGAAGAATTCATATTGTTTATTACATTTCTGATGCCTACCTAGTATTGAATTGGGCTGGTATAGACAGTAGGAATTTAGCTACAGGACTTGTGAATTTGAGGAAAGTTTCAAAGTCTGGAGTATAAATTTGAGTGTTTTCAATTTAAACAATAATCACTTGTATCCAGAAGACTGCATGCAGTGATGGAGGCAATAAATGCTGATAGAGAAGGGACAAAGGACTATTTTTTTGAGGTCAAGATGTGTAATTACCTGAGGTTTGCTGTCCCCCCCAAATTCTTACTTTGGAAGCCCTATGACCCGACATGATTGCATTTGGAGATTCATTTTTTTTTCCTATTTCCAATATATTTTTTGAAAGGTGATAACTTCTATAATTGGAAGCAAGCAAGCAAACAGAGTCTAGGAGATACAGGGGGAAATACAAGACGTGAACCATGCATCTTAGGATCCTTTCCAAAAGAGCTAAGTCACCCATTATCACGGTCTGCCAGGTCCCATGCAGGGCAGGATCTACCCACCATCCCAGCCTCATCCCACATGCTGCCCATGGATCCTTGACTCCAGTCTTCAAAACTCTTTCAGTTCCTGGAATTCTCAATGATTCCTCCTGCACAAGCCATTCCCTCTGTCCCTTTGCCAGCAATGTCCCTACTCCTCAGCCTTCATAGTGATTCTCACAGAGTGGCCTTCTCTTGTGCACTTTCAATCATGCTTTCCAAGAACTGTTCGTGTGCTGTGTGGCACTTATTTCAGGAAGCCCGATCTCGTCTGTGTGATTTCATCAATAGGTACATTGGCTTACAGGGCTGAGAACTCCATGTGTGCATTTGCTCGCTATGTATCCAACGGGCCTAGCACAGTGGGTGCATAGTATCTTAGGACATGCAGGGTTTCTTGCCATTTCAATCATTAGTGCAGATCCCATTCTATCCTGAAGAATCTTTTCCTGTGTTTGACCGTCATAAAATGCATGGCTTCAACTCATTTTGGCTGGGCCAACAATGACGTTCTGTGAAAATACATATGATCCTAATTTTCAATAAAGTTCCTCACATTCATCCAATGGCATATGAAACAGTTCCAACATGAAAGCTCATAAGGCACCTGTGCTTACACCACAAATGTAGTCGAAAAGCTGATGAACTGGCTTCTGAGTTAGTTCAACTGATTTCCGTAGTGTCTGAAGAGCAACCACACCCCTTGTTCCTCCACCGTCAATTGTGAGGATCCGGATTCCTCTCCCTTTCACTGGGTCGACATAGCCAATTAAGGCCAAAATTTCTCTAATGGCAGCCTGTAGAGTTTCATCTTTAACTTGTCTCAATCGTAATAAATAGGGTATAATTCTTTCCTTGACCACTACTCCTTTTCCTTCAGGAAATTCTAGAAGATGAAAAGTCAATTCTTCAACCCTAGTAATGCAGAGCTTTGGGTCTGCTGTTCTTAAAGCCTGAACTAACACCCGGGTTCTATTATCAGTACTCACTCTTGCAATAATCTTTTCTCTTTGAAGAGGTAAAAGCTTTTTCTCTTCTGCACTTTTGTCCTTGCTGACAGCCTGCTTGGTTTGAGCAGGCTCTTCCTGGTCTTCTGACTGACTCTCGGAGTCACACTTTGATTTGGGACTAGTCCACCAATATAGCCACCTACTAAGGCCTGAGCGCCTTCCGTGAGCCGAGAAAGAAAGTCAGCGACGCTCTGTTTAGTGGACACTAGGGGAACCTCCGGCACCCCACTTGGACTTGCCGGCGTGGCCACGGTTCCTATAGAAGACTGCGAGCCCGGCTCATTAGTCTGGGGGCCAGGACCTTGAGAACCAGGTTTCCCTTCTTCAACCTTCTCACTTTTGAGTTCTGCTTTGTCCTAAAAATATTTATTTTTCTGTTTTTGAGACATTTTTTCCTCACGTTTGAAGTATGAATTAATATGATTTGATAAAAAGTAGAATGGTTCTCCAAATTTTGTGGTTATACTACTTGTGTATTGAAAAAGGCTTTGTTTACCTGTATCTTCTTTATCTACTGTGTGACTTTTGTCTTCTGCAAAAGGACTCTTTTCTGCTGATTTGTCACTATATTTTTTCAGAAATTTGATGGCTTGTTTAGTATTTTTCTGTTTCAACCATCCACTATCTGATACTTTTCTTAATATTTGAAAATTTGGCTTAAATTGAGCTAAATGTGAAATCTTTTCATTTTGACTGCCAAAAACAGCCTTTGAAACAGAATTCAAAGTACTTTTAATGTGGGACAAATGAGTGGTCACTTTTGTAAGTCCCTTGGGAGCAGAAGTGCTAAGTTTCCAAATGCTAATATGTACACCATGGTTGCTTGGAGAATAACAGTGCTTACTGCAAGAATTTGCTTCACTTCTGGTCCATTTACATTTTATTCTGCTTGTATGAAAACCTCTTTGTAGACTGATATGGCTTATCCTCCAGTAATGCCTAGGTGAACACACAAAATTCAGCTGTTTGGTTCTCTGCTTTCCACAAAGACTTCTTGCATTACGGGATGCAGTCCACAATCACATCAGGGGCAGAGTTGAATTGCCTGGCCTGGTCACTGACGTCCACACCTTCCAGGAGATTCAGTTTTAAAGAGCTAATTAAGCTTAAGAGAGTTCATCAGGGTGGAGCCTTAATCCAGTAGGTCTGGTGTCCTCATAAGAAGAGGAAGAGACACCTCCTCACAGAAGATGGAGCAGGAAGTCAACCCTTATATGCCGAAGAGTGAGGAGTGAGAAGAAATCACATGTGTCAATATCTCTATCTTGGACTTTCTATCTCCAGAACTGTGAGGAATAAGTTTCCGTTATTTCAGCCACACAGTCTGTGTTATTTTGTTTCACAATCCTAGAAAATTGATTTATAAATACAGACTTTGGTCCAGCAAGAATGAACCTGGGTTACCTGCCAGTGAGACAGAGGAAAGATGGGCTATGGGAGATGTTGCTGAAATCAAGTAAAGGCAATATTTCAAGGACAGACTGACTTCACTGTGCCAGAAGCTGCCCAGGGACTGACCAAGGGAGTCTGCCAGTTCCTTGCTGCTTGGCTAAAGTTTAGATAGGCTTCTTCCCAACTCGAGGGTGTTGTGCTCTCAGTTCATAAAGCACTAATTGGGAAAACTTACAAATGCTTTCTCTGTCCCCTCAACATGTTTTCCCATTTTATAACCTAGGAGCAAATACCTAGCTCAAGGCCATCAGAGCCACTCCTATGAAATGCAGTCATCAAGGAAGATGGCTGTCTTACCTAACCCCCATGTTTCTTTGGAAGGATGGAAGCCTAACATTGATTGGCACCAACGAGCAACTGCACAAGGTCTAATAGAGTAAAATATTTGTAAAGTAAAAAAATAACTCAGTGTGCTCAACCCATCCCATCAGTTAGCTTACCTTGGACATCAACCACTCTGTTCGCACTAGTTCACCCCAGTGATGAAAAGTTCTGCATTTTATGTCAGTAGAGTTTATTCTTTAGTTTTGGCCCCTCTTCTCGATTGAAATATTTTTGAATAAAGTCATCCTTGCTTGTTTAATTTCTCCTGGTGCAGTTTTTGCTTTGAGAGAACCAGTAAAGCACAGACACCAAACTAATCATTGTGGTAGCCAACATGGATGCCATTGGTCATCAGTTAACTGTAGGATTATAAAATGTATGAATAAAATATTTTCAGAATCCTGGCTGTTGGCTGATGTGAGGAAATTAACTCACTAGTTTTCATGTCAGCATCTAGCTTATTCTGAGTTTAATGACGCATGCTACACATTGCCTTTGTACCTTAATTCACTTATAGGTTTTAGCTATTTGATGATGCCAAAGATGATAACATTATCAGTTTAAATATTTAAACATACAGATTGCTGTATTTTATATTTATATTTTTGTCCCCTCCAAATGTTATGTTGAAATTTAATCACCCATGCAAAAGTATTGAGAGATGTAGCCTCTGGGAGCTGATTGAGTCATGGACTTGAGTACCCTGTAAAGGAGTTTAGTTTGACAGAGGGAACCTGCTGCTTTGCTCCCTTTTGCCTTCTGCCTTGTGAGGACATAGAGCCTTCCTCCCCTCTGAAGGGTGCTGTGTTCAAGGCAACAACTTGAAAGCTAAGAATAACCCTCATCAGACACTAAATCTGCCAGCATTTTGACCATGGATTTCCCAGACTCTGGAATTGTGATGGATTTTTGTTCTTTATAAATAGACCAGTCTCTGTTATTCCATAATAACCATACAAAAAGGATCAAAACACATTATAAATGGAATAACTAAAATTTAATTTGTGAAGTTGTGGGGCAAAGACTCACCGGACTGTGGGTGGCCATCCTACAGGACTGTGGCCTGGATGGAATACAAGGGAAAGGAGGAAGGTGGTGTGCATTTGAAGAGCTATATTTTGCTTTAGCGGGTGCATATTTTTGCCCCTGTGGCCTGTGACATTGATCTTAGTTTTGTCAGCCTTCCATTGCAAATTCATACCAGCAGCACTCCTCAAAGCTTGCAGATCTTGGGTCCCAGACTTGTGCTGTGTCCCTCATCCTTCTTGTTCCCCAGCTCCAGCTTCTACTGAGAAGCGAGTACATAGCCACTGTGGACTCTTCCACTCTGATCTCGTAAGCTTACCTAATAAATTCCCCTTAGAAAATTATAAATATTTCATTGTCCTCCCTTAGAGAACCCTAACCAATACAAAAGTTAAGGGTAAAAATCTATTTGAAGCAAAATAAAAAAGATTCCAGACCCAGGTATCTAATACATTGTACAATATATAACTAGTTTTATGACATTTGGAAAGCTTCTCTCCAATACCTTTCGTTTTCCTAAAATTGTGAGGAAATTTTTATTTTTTCTTCCTTTTCTTGTTAGTGCTTTTCCCCCATGTAGTTTCTTTATGCAAATATACCTGGTTGGGATTTTGGACAATTAAGGCCAAACTTACACACTGATTTCAGAGAAGTATTGAAGATTTTCAAAACTCGATCCTTAGCTTGGGGATTTGCAAATAAATCATCAAGCAGTATCTAAAATTACCATTGCTGTCTGGAAAATGACTGTTAATTTGTCCTATCGACAGAAGTAACAATTGGTAATTATAGTTGGTAGTAACAATTGGAAACATTTCAGCTTAATGAAATTAAGAATTGAGTTGGCTTTCTTAATATTATCCCCCACCATGGCTGGTTTGATATCTTATTCTACTTAAATTTTTTCCTCTTGTTTCTAGACAGAAATAGTCCCATGAATGAATATTTATTAGAAAAATCACCAAAATGTGAATATATTATACATTTGCAAGCTACATTTCACTGAAGGTAAAGATCTTAAACCCATTCTTTCTTCTTTCTCTTTTTAGAAGAAGTATACCATCATTGAAGAAAGGTCAGAGAAAACAAAAGTGTAAGGAAGCAAGCAGTGAGGATGGAAGCAGCCAGAGCCACAGCTGAGCACATGAGATTCTAGATATTTTGGGTGTCTTCTGGCTCCAAAAGAATAAAAATAATGGTTAAAAAGGGCATCAGGAGATGGGTGGAGATGGGAGGCTGGGAAGGGAAAAGGGATGAAAGAAGGCAAGAAAATGTGTTATGTACATGTACCAACTTTCCAAAAGAAGTATAACCATTATGCACAGCACACATGTATTAACAAATTTAAATGAAGAAAGAGCACCTTGAACACATCTGTATACCATCAATCAATACAACCTCTTTGTGTAACAGAAATAAACAAGGAAAACTTTATACAAAGATTATGCCCTGAGGCTACAGAGACTAGAATGACAGCAGCAACTGCATTGCTCATCTTCTTGGAAAAGGAGAAAGGAATGAGGATTTCACATAGGAAGCAGCAGAGCAGAGCATGGTGGTAGAAGCTTGTAACCCCAGCACTCTGGCAGTCTGAGGCAGGATGGTCACAAGTCCAAGCATAACCTCTGCAACTGAGAGAATTAGTGAGATCCTGTTTCAAAATAAAATAAAAATGGGCTGGGGATAAAGCACATTGTGAAGGTCATGGATTCAATACCCATTACTGCCGAAGAAAAAGACAAAAGAAAAGGAGGGGGGGAGGAGTAGGGTAGCGGGTAGTGGGGATGAAGAAGAAGGAGGAGAAGGAGAAGAAGAAGAGGATGAAGGGGAAGAGAAAGAGGAAGGAGAGGGTGAAGGAGAAGAAGGAGGGAGAGGAAGTGGAGGAGAAGGAGAGTAGAGGCAAAAGAGAAAAGAGGAGGGAGAGGAGGAAGAGGAGGAGGAGAGAAAGGAGAAGGAGAAGGAGGGAGAGGCAGGGGAGGAAAGAAGGAGGAAGAGGAGACAGACAGGGAAGGAGGAGAAGTGGCAGAGAAAGGAGCGGGGAGGAGGATGGGACAGAAGAGAGGAAAGAAAGTAGAGGGAGGAGAGAAAAAAGAGAAAGGAGAAGAGGGGGGAGAAGGGAAAAAGGCAGCTTTCTGGATCTTGATGAAAAGCAGGAGAGAAGAAGTAACAAAACATCATCCATTTAAGTGATTTGCTCTCTGGCTTAGTCCTGTCTGTCCAGTTTTCAGGGGCCAGAGCCACTATGACTCAGAGATTTGGCTCTGAATGGGGTCCATGAGGAGTGGAGTTGGGAGAGGAAGGGCACAGAGGCTGAAGGGGGAGAGTCTGAAGGGGGCAGGGGCAAGGAAGACAGAGAGAGATGTCCTCTCACACGGCATCTGTAAAAATCAGGAATCGATGAAGGACATAACAGACTAACACTATCCTAGGTGAATACCAAAGTGACCAGTAAGCAATATGGGAAAGGAGAAATGCATTCATTTGTATCAAGTTTAATAGCCTGGAAAACACTAAGCTGGATAAAAGTCAGTGATGAAGGAAATAAAATAATAGGAATTAGTCTAGACTCTAGCAAAACTATGTGTGTATATAAGCACACAGCTGTGCACACTTATATCCATACACACATGCACATAGACATAAAAACACACCAGAAAAGGGGCTGGGGATTTAGCTCAGTGCTACCATCGTCTTTGCAAAAGCAGGGTCCTGAGTTTGATCCCTAGTAGAAAAAAACACACAAAAAACCAACCAACCAAACACACACACACACACACACACACACACACACACACACACACACCAGAAAAGATGCAATTAAATAAAGGAAATCGAAAAATAAGCTAGAATTCTCAAAGAGGGAAAGAAGTGCCATAGCATCCATGTTTATTCCAACTGTTGAAGTATCTGCTTAAAACATGATATGAGCTGCTTGTCTCCATGCAAACAGTTTTGCCTCTCCAAGAAATCGCATATGACAGTAAAAGTGTTGTCATCTTTCTTCTGTATTTTTTCAATATATGTAATACATACAACATGCAAAATATTTGTAACTGTTCTGGCTCATAGCATGCTATCAGTAGTTAAATATTCATACGGTCTCAAATGACTCACAAAGTTTTGACTGCATAGGTGATCAGTTTCCCTAATCCCTGTGTGGGTCAAGGATTAGTTGTACCTTACAAGGTAAGTCTTCTTAGATCAACTATATAAAGTATGCATGGAGTGATCTATTCAGACAATGGAATATTATTTTCTCCTCAAAAGAAATGAGCTGCCAAGCCATGCAAGTGCATGGAGGAAATTTCAATGCATATCACTAAGTAAAAGAAGCTCAATCTGAAAAGGATATATATTCTATGATTCCAACTACATGAAATTTTGGAAAAAGGAAAACTATGGGCATAGTAAAAAGATCATTGGTAGAGTGGAGAGGGAGAAATAAATAGGCCAAACATAGAGGATTTTTGATGCATTGATAATACTCTGTCTGCCACTATAATTATGGACATATGTTCCTATACATTTGTCCATTTTTATACAATGTGCACCAAGAGTGAACCTGAATGCAAATTTTGAATGAAAATAAAGGGTTATCAATTGTAATAAATGTATCATTTCAATGGTATATTTATTGATGTACCAAAAATCAATAATCACTGATTGATAAAGATTGGAATGGACCATTCCAATGAGGGAAGTTGTGCATTTGTGGGGAAAGAGGTTGAAGAAACCTCTGCACTTTGCTTTTAATTTTGTTTTAGACTTTCCTGAAATTATTTAAGTAAGTGAGATTTCAATGTTCACAAGTTATTTTTTATTACTTACATTTCTGCAATTTTCATTTTCATCTACTTGTTTAATTAAGATAATAAAGTTTTATTTTCTATTGCCAATTACTTGTATTGAAGTCTATTATATTCTTTGTGATGGAATGAGTGATAATCCAGATTTAATGCAGTATGTGACTGTTGAATGTCTGTGTCATAAATTACTCTATATCGTAACCAGTGGGATTAATGTCTAAGATAACCCTAATATTCAGTCACTGTTAGCCACAAGGAGACTTATTTTAATTTGCCTCCCTCAGAAAGGAATTTTTTTTCTCATAGAGCACTTAGGGAAGGCAGCTGGAGGTTGGCCCTGTTATATTCAACATTTACTTGTAAGTCTGTAGTATGATTAGGAATTTTTTATTGAGTTAACTGGTACATTTTAGGTACACAATACAGTTACATTCATCACTCAGAACTTGTACCTTTACATAATCTCTCTTGGTTCTTATTTTTTTCCCCACTCTCTTGCCCTCCCTTCACCCCCTCCACCCTTTCCTATTTATAAAGACTTTGTTTCCATTTTTTCCCCTTCTCATATTTTTTTCTTTCCCTTCTTTCCCCTACCCCTCCCACTTCCTCTTCCCCTTTAGACCTTTTCTTCCTATTTCACATGATCAATTATACATTTTGATCCTTATTTAGTACTACTCAACCATAAAGAACAAGAAATTAGAGACATTTATGGCTAAATGGATGCACATTGAGGCCATACTCAAGTGAAATAAACAACATGCATGTGTAAATACTGAATAGTTTCTCTGGTATGATTAGAAATATTTGACATTCTTTTTTAGAAAAAAAACCTTTACTATCTCTAAAAAGAGGAGCCTACTAATCAGTATACTTAGATAAGCAAAATACCTTAAAATTCAGTTAAGGAAAAAAATCACTATTTCAGAAATGTTTAAAAACATTTTTCTTTCTAGTATAGGAAAAAATACCAATCCTGACATAGCTGATAACTAAGTAAGATTATGCCAAATTACACTGAAAATTGTTTTTAAGTTGAAACAGTTTGCTTTTAAGAGATATGGGAATCTGTTAATGTAAGTATTAAATGAGAAATAGGTTGAAAAGATCTTATATATTCATAATTATGTTGTATCACAAGCATGTTTCAAAATATCAAAATAAATTTTGTTGAAAGTCCATACTTTTGTTTGTTATATAAAATATTTCTGTTTTGTGTCTATTGTAAAGGAAGCAAATTTTGTTTTGTGAATAGATAAATTTTTGAACCTGCTATCTTAAATATTTAACTTAATTCATTATAGGTAGTTTATAATTGTCTTTTAGAAGAAGAAAAGGCATAAATAATTATTCATTAAACATCAAATACTAAAACATGTTAAATACATACAAAATAGAAAACTAGATAATATATACATATATATTCACACAAATTCTTTTGTTTGATTCTCTATTCAGGTATTTTCATTTCATTTTAAAAGATTCTTTTAAAATACGGTGTTAATGGTAGCAGAGGGAAGGTCCAGCCACTTTCTGCAGTTCAAAGGAACCATCGCAAACTGCTCCTACCTAGCACACTATCAGGCACATTGTTCTCTTGCTGCTCTCCTCTCAGAGGTGTTGCTTCCACAGACTGTCATTTCTGCTTGTTCCTCATTTTCTTATGCTATACTCTATATGCCTAGGATCCCTTTTTTCACTGTCTTCTTGATGTAAACATCCCTTCAACCACTGTCAGCAGTCAACAAATTTTGGTTTTTCTTCCAAATGGTAGCTCCTTTAAATTTGCCAGCTTCCCCTTCCACCATAGAGTTATATTTCTTCTTTTATGTGTGCATATATGCATAAAATATATGTATATATGTGTGTATAATTCTTATTTATATTTTTGTATTCTCCTGTGATTTTGTGTTTGTTTCCTGAGTGACATTACTATAAACATAACTAGTTAATGGTACTTCAGAAGTCTGCTCAGTGGGATACTTTTAAGATTTCAGAAGGCAGAAATCAAGGTGATAGCCAGGCTAGACTCTTATCTGGAGATTCTGGGGAAGATCCACTTCTCCTAGCTTATTCAGATTGTTGGCAGAATTCAGTTCCTTGTGGCCCTTGTATCTCCAAAGCCAACCATAATATCTCTAGGCCTCCTTGGATTTCAAATCTGATTTTTCTGCTACCAGTGGAAGAAAGTACTTCACTTTTAAAGGACCCATTAAATGAAAGATGCTCATCAGGATGATCTCCATTTTGATTAACTCAACATCCAGTAATTAGTAGCATTAGTTACATCTGGAAAGTCTCTGCACATGATATAATCCCATATGTGATACCATATTTATAGAGTAGGAAATCTTGAAATGCCTTTTTAGAATTCTTCCCACCATTCCCTGTTAGGCAAGGACCTTGTTTATTGAACTTTGAACCCTATCATAGTGTATTATAATGACAGTATGGATTGCTGAATATTTATTATGTGTATATACATAAGGTATTATGCTAAATATTTGAAATGAATGAACTTTTCATTTTATTTAAATAAAAATGTTAAAGTCTTGATACAGGTTGCCTTTTCCAGGAAATCTGAGATTTTGCTTTCAGAGCCTATAACTTATTTGGATGAAATCCAGCATGAATTTCTTGATTTAAATCCATCAGATTGTTCATGTTAATCATATCTACAACATCGAATCACAATGACATCTATACTGGTATTTGGTTAACCTGGGCACTGTCACCTAGCCAAGCTGACATAAAGAAAATAATGATCACAAAGGGCTCCTTAAATTAGGGAGAACTTACTCAGAAGGCAAGAAACTTGTCATATATGACTAGGGACAACACAAAATTGTCTGTCAATGCTGAGAATAATGTTATTAATAATTATGTTAAGATACAGGCCTAACTTGGATGTGTTCTATTAAACTGCAATGTTTGTTCACCTACATTATATTCCAGTAAAGGTCAGGCTGTCTTAATCCCACCCATCAGTAGTCATTTTACCACTTATCTGTAGGTGCACAGAAAAGGAGTTGTAAGAAGGGAATAAATTTTTCTCAGCCTATCTAACTGAGGGTGGAATTTCAGGTTGAAGGTTTATTCTCTGTGGTTTGAGGGATGGGGGTTGTGGAGAAGTGAACAAAACATTCCACCAGCACATACCGATAGATTGGCAGCAAATGCTTCAGTGAGCTGATGATTGGCATAGCCTGTATTTAGTGTTCCAAAAAAATAATTCTTTCTTACATGTCTGAAAGTTTAAATTGCCCCAGTTAGCAAAGGCGAGGGACTGCAGGAAACACTGTGGGAGTAGCAGCTCTCCTCAGAACATGGATATCCTGAAAATCATCTCCAGTGTTGCCTTGGGCAGTTCTTCATATCACTAGTAGTGATTTCATCACATCTTGACATTCTAGTCTAATTATTCTCAAGCAAGTAGATTCATATATATATATATATATATATATTAATACACACATGCACACACACATATATCTGTAGATAAAATGGTGTGGATAAAATAAGCAAACCTTAGTGTATCTGATACTGATGCTTCTCTATTTGTTATAAAAACCTTTAAGGGAGTGTGGTATGCTAAATTATTCCCATTCTTCCCCTCTCTAGGTGGGTATCAGGAAACACTTGTTCATGTCCTTGATATAAACTGGGGCCATGTAAGTTATGCTAGTCAATTGTGTGTCCTTTTAAAACTAATATTTAATGTAACAAGGCATGATCATTCAAAAAATAAAAAGAAGTCTTGGTTCTGTGGTGTCAAATTATTTGGTGAAACTGTAGCCTGAATAATTTTGGAAATCACATAAGCTACCTAGTGACCATGGAGCATTGGGGAACAGAATGTTTCCAGTTGTGTTCGTCACTCTATTTGAGAAGGTACTAAAAGCAAAAGAACAGAATTTGCAATCAGGAATCAAGAAAACAGACAGTGCAGATATTAAGGTACTTGTAATTTTGGAAGAAGTAATTGCTTCTCAAGCCCAAACAGTAAAAGACAAATAAATTTGAGCAACAAAATCACATTGAACCTTTGCCTAGAAGCAAGAATAAAATTAAGGGTACAACTTTTAAATACATTGCTCCTTCTTTGAGTGGCTTAAATGCAGCCCTATTAATCATTTTAGTTGGACAAACTTAAAAGAGAGTCTAGACTGTGAGTCTCTCACAGAAATTGTGTGGATTCCAGGTCCCAGAAATTATATCTGGAGAACAGTTAAAATCTTGGAAAGAACTATAAATGAGACTATTGGGATGTGCTTCTGATTGAAATGAAGTAGATTAAACTTATTAAAAGTCTATTTTGTGAAAGGGAAAGTTCCTGGTTTCACTCCTACAGCATGGCACATCGAACATCCTTGAACTCTCACATGTTGGCAGGAAATATTCCCAATCCCCAGGAGGCCTCACAGGTGTGTTGCTCAGCTTGTCTTATGTAGAGGATATATGATTGGGGCTCAGCTGCTGCCTTCTGAACTCATCACCTTTCCCCAGGCCCCACTCAGTGAATGAAAGTCAGAGACACCAAGGCCTGCCCATCCTTGGAGATGAGAACTTCTTTGACACCTGATGTTGCTCCAAGGTTTCCCAGAAGTGCTTGCCTTAGAGCTGCTTTGCAAAGATGCTAAAGCCCTCCCTTATATCTCTCCTTGCTCTTTCCCTCTCTTCCCCTTAAGATCAGTTCTGTATCGTGATCTGTTTTCCAGCCTCCTTGTTTTTTTCTTACAGACTTTGCTCCTGATGATTTAATTCTCTTTTGAGATCTGCTTCTCAGAGGACTTGGACAATCAGAGAGGGAATGTTCTCCACTGTTCTATTCAGAAATGCCCTACAAAGATAATGGAAAATGCGTAAGATTCCGAGCTCAGAAAGAAAGGACCAAAGGTAACAACGGACAGGGGATCTCTCTTATTCTGGAGCACATTTCTTCCCAGTTGTTTAATGTTTTGCATTCTCTCGACCATCTAAGTAGAAGCATTTGCTACAGATATCCTTTCTCTGACCTGACATTTTATAGGCTGGTTTGGGGACAAACACCTTGTCTTTTGAGTGTACAACTCTTTGGGTCAAGAGGAGCTGGTTCAAATCAGAAATATAGATTAACTCAGGAGATAAAACACATAACAGTTATTTTAACAAATAATTTAATAGAAAATATTATTGACTAGATTTTAAGGAAGTTAAAAGACAAAAGGTAGATACTAAAGTGTCTTCAGAGGGCATGTGAAGGAAGTAGAGACTTCTGAGGGTTTGGGATTTGAGGGAAAAATTGGAATTACTGCAGAAATGGGATGTGACTCTGTGAATAATGAATTTGGAGGGAGAATTCTCTGGTAATAGGATGCAAACTTTGGAGTGGATGCCAGAAAGTTGGTGCTGCTGCTTGGAAGGGTCAAAATGAGGTATTTTGGGGAGGAAAAATTACAAACTCTAGTCAGCTGTTCTTAATAGAATAAATGCCCCTGATAGACTAAAGAGGTATTATTGGAATGATTTGGGTTGGTCAAAAGCCAAATATGTATTTTCCTTTTTTCTAGTCTTTCAGTCTTCTTCTAGTACCCCTGAGAGCAAAACTTAAGAGGAAGCCAGCTGGTAGATGGCAGAACATGGTTTCCAGAATGTCAGTGTTATGAAGCTGAGAGGTCATTGCATATTAATCGACACATTTGTGATACAGATGCTACTGTGACTCATGGAGACACTTCAGCCTGGGTGCTGAGGGACAGAGGCCAGCAGTGTCATCAGGAGCCACAGAGCCATGGGGAAGAAACGGAACTTTGCTGTACTCACACTACTGAAGTGTAGGGATGCCTGTTAGTGCAGCACATCTGCCTATTCTAACTGATAATCTCTCATGCTTCCTTCAAAACAGCGCATTAATGATATACTCTTGCCTTGCAATGTAGTAATTTGCTAAATCTTCTCGTGTTTCTTTTGAAAATTGTGTGCATCTATTCTAATTATTTTCCCAGTAAGATTTGGGAGACTGATGAAGATCCAATTTTTTTAAAAAAAGTTAACCAATGTCTTTTATTTATTTATTTTTTGGTATGGGGGATCGAACTCAGGTCCTTGCACTTGTGCAGCAGGAGGCAAAACCACTGAGCTAAATCCCTGGCCTCAATGTCTTCTTCAGGGATATAATAAATAGCAGAGGTGTTAAATGTCAGAAGCCTCCCCTCACTTTGAATTTATTTAAAAAATGAAATATTTTTATGTGGCAAAAAAGAAATATTCTAGAAGTTTAAAGAAATAAAAGTGAATGCAATACAGAGTACAGATGTAATACTGGTAGTTTATTGTTAATGTGGTCTTAATACCTTGTCAAAACCCAAAAGATTTAACAGTGCTAAGCATAAACAACTGAATAACTTATCACTGAAAACAAACTGATCTTCTCTTTAAAAATGTAAAGTATAAACATTAAAACAGGAATACATGGTTATGGTTTAAAATGTGTTTTTAATGCAGTACAGAGTAGAATAGAAGCTTTGCCATAGGTCATCTTACAAACTATCAAATGGTGCTTCGAATGTTTATTTTCATAATGTTATACTGGGTATTTTTCATAGCATAACCTTTAAAAAAACTTTAAATTTTTAGGATAAATTTTAGACCTTGCTTTATTCTATTACTTTATACTTGTGAAGTTTTATAATCAATTTCAAAAGGTGTATAACTGGCCTTTTAAAATATATGTGAAGAAGTGAAGGAAGGGTCTTTCAGGTAGTAATAAAAGTCAGATTTGTTTTTAATTTCTGTGTAAATTGTAGTCTCTAAGTCCTTGGACTCTGTATTGTAAAATTAAATAATAGCTAAATACTTATTTTCCATGCATCCACTCCCTTACCTTTTTAAGTTCAGCCTTTTGAAAGCCCAGGTGTGACAGTTCAAATGTGACACTATTTAAATATCAACCTTACAGCGCACAGCATGTCAACTCATTTCCCTTAATCCAGTGTTTACTTCCCTTGTGCGACTTGGATCATAAGCCAGCAAAGAAACCAACCTGGATTGGCAAGAAGCAGAATTTAGCTGACTGTGGTGGTCTGAGGAATTACTTTGCCAACACCATGTTAGGGAAAGGAGATACAAGGGAAGTAAGTGAGATGTTGCTTCTCACTGCAATGATGGTTGCAGTGTAGCCTGAAATAAGGGCACTCCTCCAGGGAAAGCATCAGCAAAATGATGGCAGAGACAGAATCACTTTCTAGCTCTTCACCTCCATAGTTGTTTGAGGCTATATTCTCTAAAGTTTTATGTTTGCACTTTGAAAAATATTGGGTGACACTGAGATAAATTACTAATGGCAAATAATCAGAGGGCAGTTTGTGGAAACGGCCCCTGAGTTAAAGGCAAGGTTTAATTTGTTGATGATGTTGCTTTGCATTTGTAGAGGTCTGTTAGACCTTTAAAACATTTCCAGTAGATTTTTCTTTTTTTCTTCTTCAGAACAAACAATGCATTGTAGCTATTTCAGAACACAGGTTACTCAAACTCATAGATTTGTCAGTGAAAAAGTGAAAACCAAGGAAAACAATCAAGTAAGCAGGCAAACAAATAAACAGAAAACAACTAATTCAGTCTTTTAGCCAAGAGTCCAGCTTCCAAATATGTTACCTTATTTAGGTTATCAGATACTGTGAACATGGGGGTACAGTTAATTATAAGAGCATCTTTATTAACTAATCATCTCTGCAACTACTGTTTCAGACAATGATGGTAAACTCTTTTGTTCTTATTTCCAATGAAGTCATTTTCTATACTGATATCCTTTTGTGTATATTTTATCTCCTTATATATGATTTTACTATATTTTTTTCCCTATTTTGCCTCATCCTTAAGTCCTGGCTTAATCTTGGCAGGGAAGCACAAAACTCTGATTGTTCCATGATTTCTATGCTGAGACAGGGACTAGAAGTGTTTTATGCTCTTTAGGCTTTTGGTCATTCACACTTTTTCCTAGTGCAGCACAGGCAATTGACAGTCTCTACTGTAGTAAAAAAAAGGCTGGTGTATTACTAAGTTAACAAAGATTCTCCTTATTTTTTTGTTTCAACAAAGCCCATTTTACTATTAGAAACAAAAGAGAAAGAAAATCCTGCCCTGCTATAAGTGCCTTGCAATCTTTGCTACGTGCCCTGGTCCCACTCATCATTTCTTATTCCTCACTTCCATTGCTGGTCCCTTAGAAAACAGAGACTTATAGCACGGGCAGCTAATGATAGTGCTATTGAATGCAAGAACTTTATGCTGATGTGTACCTCTAATGGCAAGGGGAATATGGTCAGATGAGATGGGTGAGTTGAACATCGAACAGCTCCAAATCTCTGCCCTATTTCTACCAGTCCCAGAGGTTAAGCACTACTGTCTGACAGAGAAGTAGAGCATATTATCATATCTAAACTTGCTGCCAGTACAGTATGTTTAAGGAGAGGAAGGCATTGTGGGTAATCACCTTCTAGCTGCATAATACATATAAATCAGCAAAACATCCCTCAAGGAGATGAAGCTGCTGTAAAATCAGGATAAAGATCCAGTACTTTGTCTGATGATCTGAACATCATGTCTGTGAACATGGTGAATGATGGTGTACATAAAGTCAAGGGAGAATTGGAATATAATTTGAGCACTAACAGTATTAGCATGTTAGTAACGAATACCATGCAGGGAAGGCTGGTTTGGAAAGATACACTTCAGGGCTTCAGAGAACTCCTACTGTGACCTCATTGGTATGATCTTCCTTTCAAATGCCATCCTAGCCTTTGATTGCCAACTTCACTTTGACTGAGCCATATCAGTCTATAAAGCATAAAGGTTAGCTTTCCATTGCAGAAGTGCATAAGGCAAGTACAAGAGCAAAGCTGAAATTATAAAAGGCAAGAATGCCAACATGTCATGGGATTGCTGAAACTTGAAGGCACAAAATTAATCAGAGAACCCCCTGCTCCCTCTCCAAAAGGTGGCAACAAATAAGAGACAAAGGAAGGATTGCCTTTCTTTTCCCCTATTGCTTGCCCTTTCTGAGCACCACAGTCAGAGTTCTTTAAATGCCACTGACAGAAGGCTAAGGAGGCCTCTTGTTAAAATGCAAATGAACTCTTACCCCAGAGGTATTCTGTGGAGAAAAGATTGAAATCAAGTCATGAAGACGTAAATCTTAAAAATCTTTTCTGTACAAGGCAAGAGAGAAATCTTGGTCCATTTTATGTTTTTCTTTTCAACAGAGAGTAGTGAAATTCAATTACAGAATTCTAAATTGCAGGATTTGTTTTGAAGATTTAAGATTTGATCTCTCAGGGTTCTATAGTGTGAAGTGGCATTTGATGAAGGTAGCTTATTGGTAATATCATATCTCCCACCCAAGTCAAGTATAGATGAAAAATAATCATTAAATTATTTTAAAATAAGTCTTAATTTTCCATATGCTAATACTGCAGATTTTTTATTGAGTGTCCTTTAATTAAGTGAAATAACAGGTCTGTTTAGTTTTAAGAAACACAAAAATAGACCTCTGGCTAATAATGGAGTTTGTAAATTAATAACAAAAGCTTATATTATTTTTTGTTTATTATGTACCACCTCTAGAGGGTTTGCTTTTTTCTGAATTCCTTTCATCTACCTTCCAACTACCTTTCAAGGTCAGTCACTTTTTAGCCCTTAATTAAAGATACAAGACTGAAGCAGAGAAATTAGTTTTCTTTCCCAAGACACACAAATGACAGAGGTATAACTGAACACAATGGATGGGTCTTAGCAGGTACAGTAAAGCAGCCAAAAACAACTTGACCTGCTTTCCTCTAAAATACCAAGTGGAAGGCATGTAGACAGTGGGAACAAGATAATATAGCAAAATGTAAATAATTATATCTGTACTTAAATGTAAATTTGAATACAACCCCTTTCAGTTTATTATTTACATTTGGAGATTTTGAGGGGAAAATCTACAAATTGTCAGATTTTTTGCATAGAGAGAAACCTGCATAATCATGTTTATTGTGGCAGAATTCATCATAGCCAAAGTATAGAATCAGCATAAACAGTGAATGGATAAAATATATGTGTGTGTGTGTGTGTGTGTGTGTGTGTGTGTGTGTGTGTGTGTCATATTGGGTAAGCAGTGGCCTGGAAAACAAAAATCAACTTTACTAGCAATTCAGATGCTGGCACAGGACACAGTCATCAGACTCACCTGGAATATGTAGTAAGTTTCAGAGTTCCTAGTTTTCACACCTGGGTTCTTGGAAGAGGGTGGGCTAGAATAGTAATTTTTATAAGATACTCATTGAAGTCTAAGTACATTGGCTAATACACTTATAAAATAAAAATATGAGTAATTTGTGTTTTATCCAATATGCTCTGAACAACAACAGCATTTGAGAAAAATAATGAGAAAAAATATATGGTATCCTCTACCTCGGCCTTTGGCTTCCTAAATCCACCCTTGGATTTTCCCCTTGTGAGATGCCAGGGGGTGGGTGTGAGTCTCATGTAAGTCAGCATCCTGGTCCACAGTGGATCTGACTGCAACATGGGCCTCGCTAGGCACGGGACCGAGAGAGGGACTATTCCCATGGACAGGGTTTTGACGAACTGCGAGGAGGAAAAGAGGAAAAGTAAAGCAAGTATGACATTCTAAACTGACACTCTGAAACAGTTATAAACACTGTGAATCATGGAGGAAATGGAAATGTCCTCACCCTTACTGCTGCTCCTGTTATACAAGTAACCATTGGGTAGAGGGAGGGCATTTGCTTAATGGGCAAAGACACAAGTTCATATTTCCTCATTGTATGGCTCATTTCAGCGATTTTTGAGTACTAAAAAGGAAAAGCAGTCTTCATGGTAAGAATGGTAATAATGAGAAAAGCATCTGCACTGTAACCAGAGATGCTATCTGAACTCCTGCCGTATCTGACTCCTGCTTGACTTAGAGAGCCTTATTCTTCCCTCCCTGCCCAAGGAAGCCCACAAAACTGTGCTCTGTGGGGCCCAGTAAGTAGGCCAGGGGTGGGTACTTCGAGGGTCTGGACTCAGGACCAGAGCAGTTTGTGGTGTATCTTGGTGTGAGAAGAGGAAACGGCCATCATGACTCTGAACAGAAAGCAAAGAGATAGAGTTAAATGGGCATTAGGCAACTTGAGCATGAACCTCAGAGTCGTAACATTCAATAGTAGTCATAGTTTATAGACCTGCTCTTTCTCAGGCCAGATGTTCATTTTCTTTTAGGCTTCTTTAATAGAAAGTCCCATTTGGTTTGTTTGTTGTTTGTTTGTTGCTTTGCTTTGGTTTTGTAGTTGGACTGGAGTTGGAGCCCCAGGTGTTCTACCACTGAGCTACATCACCAGTTCCCTTTTCAAATTCTTATTTAGAGAGGGGATCTCACTGAGTTGCCCAGGATGGCCCTGAACTTGAGATCCTCCTGTCTTCATCTCTTAAATTTTTGATATTGCTTATCTCAATCTCTGTTCCTTTTGCCCAGGAGAGACTGCAGTCCCAAGAGTCTAAAATAGGAATGCTTACTGTTTGAGTCTTGGATAATGGGGAATGATGCAAAAATGGGGGTTTAGAAGTGAGAGAGGACTTGCAAGACAGATCGTGTGCATTAGGAGCCCCAGGACATTTTCCTCTCTGAGGTCACTTCCTTTGCTGCTTGACTTTGCTTTGTGCCTCACTAAAAGGGTAGAGACTATTTCTAATCTCCTGAGCTTGAGCTAGCCTTGCAAAGTGATTTGCTTGGTAACATATAGGTCAGAGGAATATAAATTTCAAAGTTAAGGAGTGTATTTAGTCAGCTTTGCAGTATGGCATCAAAATACTGGAGCCATCAGTCATAAACAGACAAGTCTGACATAGTTCTGAGATTTGGAGGGCCAAAGCCCAAGAACTGGCTGCTCCACTTATCTGGATTCTGAGCAGTTCAACAGATCATGGTAGGAACCCAGTTACCTCTAAAATAGAGTAGGGAAAGAAGTGGGAGAGAGCTAGGTTTGGTCCTCTTGTAACAATCCTCTAGCAAGAACTAAGTGGTTTACACAGGTAGTAACAGGAGAGTGAACATAAATTATCTCATGTCACCAAGTGACCTAAAGACCTCCCACTGGGCACCACCTCCCAAGGGTTCCCCTACATCTCCACGGCACCACCCATCAGCACCATGGCTTTAACTGAAGTGGACCCTTTGAGGACACTGAGACTATAGTCAAATTTAGCAAGGTCTCAATGGCCCTCTTGTGCTGCCACTGCTGTGCCTCCATTTCTTCCATTACTCCGAGACCTTGCTGTGGGTAGCCTGATAGAGCACTGGAGGTCAAGGAAAGTAAATCTGAATCATCCAACATTTATCCAGCCACTATGCATGCAAATCCATACAACATTAGCTCAGCCACTGGTTCTAGACACAGCCAGCTCCATACACACGAGAACAAACATTCATTGCTTAAATCAGTGATGTTTTGTATTGCCAGTTATATATCATTAGAGTGTCAATAGATTAATGATGCAGAATGAGATGGATGGGGATTATAATGAGGGGAGTAGTGAAAAATGTTTGCCTGCTTAGGGTGAAATAGAGGAATAATTAATTGTATTACTCATCTGGTATAAATGTGTATAGTTAGCTGGTTTAACAACTTCAGTGAAAGATTACATCTATCTTTGATATAGTATTCTTGGAGCTTCCAATCTTAAAACCTTTCTTGCAAGAGATTACATATTATCAGTTAATTATATCTTTTGGGATTTATCGCTTGCCCAGGTTCTCACTTCAGTATCAACAAAACATTTTTACAAGAAATTTTTATCCATTTGTTCAGTCACTTGAAAAGAACCACTTGGTTTCTATTTTTTTCACTTTCATTAAAAATTTCCTCCCTGCATTTTTTATCATATGCTATTTTAGTCAGAGTACCTGTATTCAAAAAATAGAATATTCAAGAAAAGATAGTTTGGAGGTTTAAGAAGTGCATGACTTATGTAGATTCATGTGAGAGAAATGGCAAAATATCATACAAGACCTAATATTAAAAATATTGAACTGTTGCTTCTCTAGGCTCATGGTTGGTTTCTGCAATCTGAAAAAGGAGAGCCATTTACAGAGATTCTTGTAGGGAGGAAGCTGTTAAAATCCCAAGCTCTCCTCCCTTTTCTAAACCCCTGTTTAGAAACTCCACTAAACAAAGCCAACACATGGGAAAGGAGTCCACTGAGGTGGTTGGTTAAAGAATCTTCACTTCTTTTTGTGAAACAAAGGGAGTCCTTGATGCCATGCATACCCATCCACAGTATACAGATGCCCTAGGTTGGAAGTCATCACATATTTGCACAAATATTAACACTATACACTTCAAAACTCATGCTTTGCCTTTTGTTGTCAAAGCACTCCTGATCTTCCTAGGAAGATATGTGGATTCGAGAAACAGAAAAGGCGAAGAAATAATTCTCTCCATTAGAGCTCCGGGAGAAACTGTCTCTGCGAGCTCCTTGACCATAGCCAGGTGAAGTTGATTTCTCTATTCTCATTTCCATATCTATAAAAGAATACTTGTTTTATTTCATGCCAACAGGTTTGTGGCTTATGTTTTTATAATGGCAAGAGGAAATTAATACGCTAAGTTAGATTGTGACAGATTGTAGAAGTCTATGGAATGCTGTGAAGATAAGACATTTTAGTTTTACTTGAAAGGAGCTGAGAAATTCCCACAAGGTCTGAAGAGAAACGTGATGTGATTTGTTCTACTTTTTGTAATAAAACATGGGTTGTTTTGATGATAATTGCCTCAACAGAGTAGTCTAAACAGCCATTTGAATGGTTAAGTATGTATATGACATACAACATATGATATATATATATGTTCTATTATATATCAACTATGTACTATTATATAATATATATGTAATATTTTATATTATATATGCACTATTATATGTGAAAGAGAGAGAGAGCACAAGGTGGAGTAATGATGGCTTGGAATGTAAGTAGCAAGGCATATGAACAGGTGAGGTGAGTGATAGGCAGGCTGTGGATGTAGTTGGATATATAGGATATGGTGGCAGATTACTTGTGGAACACAAGAAAAAGAAAACAACTGTAGCCTATTTTTTTGGTTTCAGCAACTGGGAAAATAGGATTGTCATTGAGGTGGGAAAATCAAGAGCTTAAATTTGGCCAATGAATTTTGGAGTACCTACTGGAAACACAAATGGAGATACCACAAATGTTATTGTGTATTTGTCCCTAGAGGTCAGGAGGCAAAACTGAGATGGGGATAAAAATTTGTGAGGTAGTAAGATCCAGGTGTTAGGAAAGGTGAAAACTATTAAAGAGTCACCAAATGAAGTAGAATAGACAAAAGTGAGAAGGATTTCAGAATCTAAAGTGATTCAAATAAATCTCATCAAGGAGATGAGAAAAAAGAGGAAAAGAGTGAGGTGTTCTAGAAACCAAGTGAAGAGAGGATGGGGAGGGGAGAGAACGGGGAGGGAATCACCTACCTTTGGTTGAGGGTGAACTAAGATGAGGAACATTGACCACTGGATTTAGAAATGTGGAGGTCTTAGGGGACCTTGTACATTCATCTGGATGTTGTACATTCATCCGTGGAAAGGAGAATTATTGGGATGAGTTTAAAGATAATAGAAGAGAGGGGCTGGGGATTTAGCTCAGTGGTTTCGCTGCTTGCTGTGCAAGCACAAGGACCCGAGTTTGATCCCCAGCACCAAAAAAAAAAAAAAAAAAAAAAAAAAAAGATAATAGAAGAGAAACTAGAAATAGAGAAAATAGTTATTTCAAGAAGTTTTATAGAAGTTGTAAACATTAATAATACAAAAGAGAACACAGACTGCAGGAGTAAAGCTTTTGAGTAGGAGTGGATGGGAATTAAATTTATTCCTGCTAGAATTGATCAGGGAGTCTTACTATCGGAACTGAAATGGGACCTTTGCTCAAACTTATTTACACTTGATCTTAGCCAAAAGGCCAAGAAGCGATTCAAACTTATTTACAAATCCTACAGTTCTTTTCAAAGTATGTTTGTTCAACAGATGATTGATAATTTTTGAGTAGATTGATTTAATAAATGTAGTACCATACAATACTTACAACATTTTATAAATATCATAGCTTTTAAAAGATTGTCATTTTGATTTAATTTGATCCTCCTGCCTTATATGGTTATAGGAGGGAGAGTGCACACTTAGTCTATCTGCTAGTTACCAGTGTCTTGCCCTTCACCCCAAAACCACCCTTACTTGCCTTACTGTGTGAAATTGGAGCTGGATCTTGTAAACATTTCTCCTTTTGCAGTTGTCCAAATGTACAGCTTTGAGACTATGTGACAGAGGAAGGACAGGGAACGAAGGGGAAGGAGATTCTCTTCTCTGTTGCTGTGTGCTACCTCTTTCTCCTCTACATGCTGCTGCTAGAAGCATGTGGGGCATCTGGAGGTGCTTGGCCTTCAGCAGGCTTCCTGCACACAGGTGGGTCATGCAGTCCTAATGGGCAACTTTCCCGAAAGTCTTCTAAGCATCTCAGTGTTCAGTTTCCTAGGGAATTTCACTGGTGCCTCAGTAGGGGAATTTTTCTGCTTGTGCAGTTGCCTACAGCACCACCACCACACCACCATTGTGTGGGCCCACATCCTCCAACAAGACTTGAACCTTAGCCCAGTGTGTCCTCTCCCGTGTGTGGTTGTGTCTGTGTGTTCTTTTGTGCTTGCACTATGTTATCTCTCGAGTGAGCAGCAGCTTCCTGTATTTGTGAGTCTATCTTTAGCACTGTTTTTACTGCTTATTGGTTATTATGAGCTAGTATTTCTTTATATTACATTTCCTGTGAGCTAACAGAGCTTTATATTACATTTTCTATGTTTTAATTATTGGTGTAATTATTTCCACTTGACTTGATTTCATCTTTTATATTCACTATGATAATAAGAAGGTATGACTCCCACTAGAGATATTTTTAGGACACTTCTAGACACTGTTATTGAACAACATATTGAGAACTACATAGCTTGATGCTGACTGAAGAAGTAGAGAAAAATCTCTTCAGGTCTGATTAGGTTAAAGTTCTTTTTATTGCTTTTTCTTTCCAAGCAGTTACAGTGTATTAATAAGATGTGGCAGGTTGCAGTAGAAAGATAGCAGAATAGAGAGCAAGTATGTCCCAGCCTTTTTATGAACTTAGTTAATAATCCATGACAAAGCACTTTTATGTATTTAGACTTCTTTTCTACACTAATGTGAGGGGGAATTTGATTAGGCAACTTTTAATTCACTTAAAAATTTTTATGGAAGAGCTCTTATTGATGTTAGATATAGCTTTGCCTACATAAGGAGGGTGATATGATATGTCTCATCCTCTATTTCTCATTCAAAATTAGAAAACACACACACTAAACAACACTGTCAATAAAAGGTTTTCAAAATTGTAAATAAACAAACATCTTATAATCTCGCATTAGTAGACACTCTATGGTTAAGTTCATAATTCTGAAAGTTGCAAATGAATAGAGAAACATACCATAATCTTGCATTAGTAGACATGATATGGTGAAGTTCACCAATTTTCTCCAAAATAATTTATAGACACAATGTGATTCCAAATGAAAACTGCAACAGGCATTTTTGTAAAATGGAAAAGCTAAATATTTATGGAAATTAGAATGTTCTTGAAGGTTGAAAATAATCATGAAAGGAAAAAATCAAGTTGGAGAAACTATACTGCCTGATTTTAAGAGCTTATATAAGTGATAGTCAAAATAATGTGACATAAACAATTATTTTAAGGCATGTATTTTCATAAGATGAATGAATAGGTCAGAACAAAGTAAAATCCCAATACAGATACATAGTCAGTTGATTTTCAACAAAGGAGCCATATTAATTCCATGAAGAAAAAATTTATATCTACAAATAATGGTAGGACAACTGGTAATTTCTATGGAAAAAATGAGAACTGACCATTACCTTACTCCATATATAAAAGCTAATCTTTATTACCCTAAAATCTAATAATGAAAGCTTCTAGAAGAATCTGTTAAAATAGAGAATAATTTCTTAACAGTTAAAAAGTAGATAGAAATGAGAACTGAAAAAAATGATTTGAATGTCATAGAAATTAAAAATGAAAAAGAAATGAAACTAGGTCAAGCTACAGAATGAGAGGAAATACTGGCAAAAGTATGAGTGACAATCACATTCAGAATGTGAAAAACAAAATGAAAAAGACAATTCAAAAAATAATGGACAAATAATTTGAACAATTAAAAGATAAGAATGTTTGGGAACATGTACAGTAGGGATGGTTATCACCAGTTATTAGAATGCAGTCCATAAATTCACTGAGGAAGATGGGATCTTCCAGTGGTTAAGTGAACTATTGCACTTACTTTCAAGAGACAAAGAGGATGTGGTTTCTCTAATGGCTGTTAAAATCAGGATTCACCCAGTGGGGGATCGCTGGTACAAATTAATTGGTAATCCTGCCTCTAGGACTAACATAGACAGGTAGTCTGCTAAATTTTCACATGATCTGTATGAGAAAATATTTCTTTTTGTGGTCATATAGCATTAAATTATGTATATATCATGTTTTTTTATTCAAATACTAAACATGAAGACATGATAAAAGTTTACCTTTAGCTGATCATTACACCACATATGCACGAATCATTAACTAGTCCAAAAAGACTTTGATTGCACCTTAATTCTGTGCAATATCATCCCAGTCCATTATATTCATAACATCAGGTGATTTGATCTGGTTATCAGGATTAGATAGATCTTCAAGTTCCTAAGCATGGCTATCCACACATACATGTTTTGATACTTTATAAGATAGTGTATCATTTCTGAGAAAAACCAAGACATTTGACATCATATCCTTCAGATACCATTTGAATTCCCAAGACTCTTGCCAACTAAAGGGATATTTTAAGTGTGCCCAGGTAAAACTGGCCAGCTAAGTATTATAGGATGCACATGGAGAACAGAGTAAACTAGTACAATCTATAAAAAGGGCTCCCCTGCATGCATGGGTGCTAAATTAGCTGGTCCTTGGAATTCTGGTCATAAACGGAATGCTATAAGCTAAAGATGCCTCTGCTTATGCAGTTTAAAGTACTAACACCCCTACCCATGTGATCACCGGATGCAGAAGAGCACCATGGAAAGGATAAGTACTATTACTGATGAAGTCACTTTGGTAAAAACTCATGAGGGAGAGAGGTTCTACTTATTCAGCCTATTGCCACTAGATTTGCAAAACACCTTTCCAGCTTAACACCACTGGACCTGCCAGGTAGCACTGCTGTTGGACCTGTGTGTTCATGACCCTTCCCTTTTAGTAAGTTCTAATGAACCCAATCTCTAGGAAGCCATGTCTGCGTACTTTCTTGAATCTCCACAATCTGCTCCATCCACTGTCCCAGATCAGTTGTGAATAAGACAGACACACACAGGCCAGTGGGCAGGAAATACACCCTGTGAGATACCTTTTTGCTATACACATATAGATGCTAGGCCAGAAAGAGTCTGCTGTCTTTCTCCTCTGTCCCTGACACCAAACTCATATATACAACAACCTTGTAAGACAACATTCAATGAAGTAGTTTTGGTATTTCTGCACCATAGGATTTATTTACTACAATTCAAGTATTTACATGTAAGTTGAAAGATTTTAAGCAATAAATATCACATCATCAGTCCACTGGAATAGTGTCAAGTTGACATGTACTAGCTGTTGCTTCAATGTTTGGTGTGAAGATAGTAGTGTTTAGTATTTAAGACTCCTATCCACGCATGTGGAAAATATGCAAGCAGTTTGAAAGGATTCTTTCTAAAAATACTCCATTATCTCAATTTAGAAGCAAATTCTGCTTATAACATCTCAGGTATCTTTCCAAATATTTTGCTATATTTTATTTAATTAAATAATAATTAGCACTTATACTATGCTTAAATCAATATTACCCAATGCAGAGTGAAGTGTATAGTATAATTTTCCTTAGTTTTCTTGTTCATTTTTTTCTTTGACATTAAGTTTTCTATTTTAAACTTACATAATTTCTACTTACCTAGAAAACATAAAATTTGTCATGTAGCTTCTTATGCTTTGCTCGTCATGCACTCAAACATAGCAGATAACTAGCAAAGTCATTTCCCCTGGAGACCTTATACCTAAAGCACTTTACCCTCCCAGTCACATTTAGACTGGTTGCATCTTAAGAATGTTGTGAAATTGTTATGTTTATCTTCCTTGTCATATTTCTTTGTTAAATTTGTTGTTTGCTAGATGGTTAATTTACTATTTTCTTAGTTTGCCACATTTCAATTGATTTGCAGTCTAGCATTCATGGAAAGTAATACTTTACATCCTTGAATAACTTAATTTCTATCATTTTTTCAACTTCCAGGGTATAATCTCTAGAAAGGATGCAGACGTGCATCAGCTTTATTTAAAAGTTTGTTATCAACTCTCCTATTTTCACACTCCCAGCTCGTTTACACTGTTCTTAAAACTCAGCACTTCCAGAAGGCATGTCAGATTTCTTTTCCTCAGTACTGGCTTGTGAGTGCCCTTCGGGCATCTTTCTGAAAGGTGTTCCATTTTTATAAGTTTACTGTCTTCCAAATATTTGCTGAAATCTCTATTCACTATGTTTTTGCTCCTATTATTATTGTTTGCGACCATTTGTTTTTATTATTGCTTGTGGAAGTTTTCACTGTTATTTTAGAAGGGTTTTGAGAGTTAGAAAACATTACCTTGTTTAAACAGAAATGATTTTTAATTTCTTCTACTAGACTCCATATAATTATCAAGATATACAAAAGTAAATATTTAAATTTTAAGAAATGTGTTTCAGTAAAAGACAACATCATTTTTAATCCCAATCAAAACTACTTCTCTTTCCTTCAAATACACTTATCCTATAGTTATTGTCACTTCCTGAAGCAATTCTGGAAGTCTTATTTCATGTCTTCATGAGGTGTGATAAAAAACGTGGTGAATGCTGCTGCTGAGAGTCATCCAGTTATCTACCAGAAAGGTAGGTTTGTAAAAGCATCACTCTGTGTCCTCATCTACCTTGTCCAGATCTGGCACTGTGTGACTTCTGGCTCTTCTCCAAAGTCAAGATGACCATGCAAGATAAACGTTTGGAATTCATTCAGAACAGCCAGGCAGCAAGGACAGCACAACAAAGACTAACAAAAGAGGATTTCCAGACTGCTTCAGAAAGGGTAAATATAATGGGATAAGTGTGTTCAGAGCAAGAGGAGGGTGGCTTGAGGGGGATTAATGGCAATTTGTCTTTAATGTAGCATTTAAAAAAAATTTAAACACACAAAAGAATCAAGAACTCAGGATCATAAATTTAAATCATAATTATAAACTCATAGAATACAAGTGGTAAAAGGGATCTTACAGATTACTATTCCAGTCCACTAATTTTTCAAATAGCAGCTAGACTAATTTCAGGCAGATGATCAAAAGCAAACATAGGAATAAAATATCATCTAACTTTTTTCTTCTTTATAGCTTCTTCTATGATCAAACTTTTTTGAGAATAAAATTTTATGAATAAAAGAATTTAGATAAGAAATTATATTTGCTTAGAGAGTGCAAAGTCTCTTGGGCAGTCAATAATAAAAAGAGCCATTTGGAAGTCCAAAGGTGTATAAATATCATTACATATCTAGAAAATGTAAAATAAATACTTTTCATAATGCATACAACTGATAGTAAAACTTGATAGAATGTTATTGCCTGGGTGGAAGCCATAAAGTAGTAATTTGTAAGTGAAGCCTTTATTATAGTTATCCATGCATTGTTAGAAAAGAGGTAAGATGTTTGTTACAAAGCAGGTAGATGTAAATGTTGAGAAACAATTGCATATATATATATATATAAAATATGTGG
The DNA here is from genome assembly GCF_053883595.1 of Heterocephalus glaber. Classification (NCBI taxonomy): domain Eukaryota; kingdom Metazoa; phylum Chordata; class Mammalia; order Rodentia; family Bathyergidae; genus Heterocephalus; species Heterocephalus glaber. The sequence continues at coordinate 3,070,372 of NW_028258333.1, read as the reverse complement.
GTTTTAATAAATCATTCTTTTGTTCTTCACTATAAAGAGCTTTTGAGGATGCTTAATGGCCTTTGCTTGGCAAAGAGTTCTTGATCTGTTATCTCAAGATGGCTACAGTATAATGTCTGCTTCATGCCACAGAGCTCTTACTGCCAATTACAGACTTTTGGTTTTGGATGCTAACTCTTGAACCATAACTTAACACTGTCATTTCTGTTACAGTAACACTGATGACTGACCTTTTCATTCTTTTGGGGAGTTGCATTTTTCTGCCAAATCGGTGTTCTCTGCGGAATGTAACAATGAAAAGGCTGCTCCATTAAAAAAAAAAGTCTTCTTAAATAAAGCCCCTTTTATCTACAGCATAAATGGTTGAGGTCTGGGAGGGTTAATATTGATTATCAACCTGAGTGGATTGAGAGATGCCCAGGAAAGTTGCAAAGCACACTTCTGGGTGTGTCCAAGTGGTCATGGGGACATGATGTAGGTAATTAATTTAGTCCCTGGCCTCTCTTTTTGGATTTTCCCCTGATAACTGCTTCCTGGGTATCATTATTTGAAATTTCCTTTGCCATGTCCTTCTGCCAAGATATTTTCTCTCTTGGAAAGAGCTGTTCATGGACTGAAGCCATGAGTGAAATAATCTTTCATATAAGTTGTTTATGAAAGGTACTTGGTGACAGCAAAGGAAAGCTTACTGATACAGAAATATTAGTACCAGGGAAGTACTGTCCTTCCTTCGACTACACTTGATCATGTGATTCAGAAACTTTTTGAACTATTTTGAAAGAGGAGTGTGGAAAAGTTTGGAGATGGAGTTTAGAGAAGCCCTAGAATGCTGCAAGCAGTGATTGATGAGTAATTCTTGTGGGAACTTAGAAGACCAGAATGCTGATAGGAATATAGGCAGTAAAGGCCAGGGTCAGGTGGTTTCAGATAGGAATGAAGACTCTACTGGGAACTGGACTGGAGGCTAAACGTATTAGATTCAGGCAAATAATTTGTCTATATTTTGTCCATACTCTAAAACTTTGTGTGAGGCTGAGTTTAAAGGCAGTGAACTAATTAATGGTGGAGAAAATGAACTAGTTAGTGATGGAGAAAATTTCAAGGAATCTGGATGTTCAGATTGTGGCATGGGTACTTGCTGACTTCTTTCAGACAGATTAATAGTGAAAACTGGGAACAAACTTTGGAGAAAAAAAATATGAACAACTTATAATTTGGCCAGGAAAGAAACACTTGTAAAGCTGAAGCCAAGGGAGGTGTAATTGCTGAAGAAATTGGTGCTGGTAAAAAGAAGCCACGTACTATGCACTGGGACGTTAGGAATATGCCTTTTGGGCATCTCAAGAATTAGCAATACTCCATCCTCTACAGGTGCCTGTGTATAAAAGTGTAAGCTTCTTTGAAAGACTTAGGAAGGCATTGAGGATCCCTGCTTTAGCAGGTCCACCAAAAGAATTATTTCCCAAGGATTCATTTCACTGTGTTGAGCCATCCAGGCACTTTGAGATATTCCAGCCATGGTAAGTGGGCTGAGCTACTTCTGGTATTGTTGGAGAACTTTCACATTTTCCATGTGCTGGTTTTGCAGACATGCAGAATGTAAGAGCTATGGATTTATGGAAGCTTCTGCTAAGATTATACATGTAAAAAAACAAACTCAGGAGCCCAGGAAATGTGTAAAATAGTTTTGGGAGTTCCTGCCAAGAAACCCTGAAAGTGCAGCACATGAAGATGTGGGAGTGAAGCCATAGCTGTAATAAAGAATTCAGGAATCTAGAGATGCCAGGCATGTGGAAAATGTGCTGAGAAAATCATGTAATGAGTAGGACTTTTGATCAATGCTGAGCACTTTGAGACTATTCAGAAGGAATTAGTGTGGTTTTGGTTGTACATAAGATAGTTATTGTGTTTATTTGGAGATTAATTATGTTTTATGCAGATGTAGTTAATTTCAAACTTACAAAGCGTGAATTTGCAATGGTTAATTTTGATTGTCTATATTATTGGCTTGAAAGACCCCTAGGAGATTAGTGAAGCACACTTCTCTATATATCTGGGTGGAACATGTGGGCACGACCCTTGGAATACATCTAATCCATGGCCTCTTCCTTCTGGGCTCTTCCTCTGTTCTCTGCTCCCTGAATGCCATAAATGGGGCAGTTTTCCTCTGCGAAGCCCTTCCACCATGATGTTTCTGCCTTAGAGTCAGCTGACCATGGGCTGAACCTTTGAAATTATGAGAAAAAAATCAAGCTTTTATCATTTAAGTTGTTTTTTAAAGGCAACTGGATATAACTATGGGAAGCTAACATACTGTCTAAGTCTACTTAATATTTTTCATAGTCTATGATTCTAGAATTATAAAGAAAATAAGAATAGCTTATCTCTAATCACACATTCCTGTTTTAATGATTCATAGAAAAATCTTCTGTGATTTATAATTTATGCTGTCATACTAATTGATTTTTCTTACAAAGTCATAAGAAATACGGCTTGTTAGAACTTTTTCTAATTTTAAGACTTGTGTACATAAAATATTAAAACTTTCTTTTAGGAGGTTAATCCAATAACTGATGCCAACGAAGAAATAAAACAGTTGAGTACAAATCTTTATCTGGAAGTATGCTACCAATAATATATATTGTCTATCAATCAAATAGTTCTAAACCATATAATGTACATGTGAATATTAAGAAAAATGTAAGTGAAATTTTGTCTTTCCGTGTTATATTTTGTTACCAAGTGAAAAACAATTACTCAGTAGTTTTAAAAATTATCCTTTAATCAACTGGGTTTTATAAGGATTCATGCTTTAAGGAAGTGTTTAAAAATATTGAAAATAAGCTTAAAATGAAAAAAATGGTATGGTAATATTCTCTATGCTCTTTTATAAGACAAAATTTTCTGAATATGTGGAGCCAAAACAATGAAGCTGGATTAATCCCATCATTTAGTGATATCAGAGAGCCTGTGAAAGCAGGACCTGCAGGTCAGCTGCTGGCAGCACCCTGGCGGGTCTGGGTGTCAGAGACTAGTTAATGGACATGTCAAGGTGATTTATGAAGTTCCCATTGTTTTAGCAGAAATCAGTTTTCTGGTCAAGATAGTTGTCAGATGATAAAAGCTGTGATTTCAGCATGTTTTTTTATATGACTGAATAATGCCAGTAAATCTTCAATGATATAAACTTTTGAAAATGAATTATTTTAAATCAGAAAATAATTCATATTTTAATCATCAATTCAATACTATTTAATCAAATTTCTTTATGAATTAAGTTTTTCCTTAAAAATTTGTGAAAACAACGGAGCAATGCTTTTCCCCCAATTTTCATTTTAATAACCTTATGGATTGTTAGAAGCATAGTAAGCTCAAGGAGTATATAGGACAGATGGAAACAAAGCTTTCAGTTTTCCATAAAGAATATGAGTTTTTTGGCTATTGAAGAATTAGCTATCTTTTGTCCACTAGCTGCAAACTTGTTACTTTTGTCTTTCTTTCAATTTTTGGGAAAAAATCTAGGCATTCCATCATAGGGACTCATCAGTTGGTTTCCGGTGTTGCCAAGTGGCAGCTACAGCAGAAGAATGGCAGAGGGGGAAAGAGTACATTTCATTCCTCTGTGATTAGTAGCAAAGGTGACAGCATCAGGAACCATAGCACAGCTTCCCAGCCTGGAAGAAATGTCTTATTTTCTAAGCCAAATTTTCAAACATCTTTTTGAAAAGTGTTCATAGCTACGGTTTCTTGTAGAAACAAAGTTTGTCTTTGTCAAGGGCCATCTTATCAAAGAGTGCCCTTAAAAATAACAAACATCAAAACCCCAAGAAGATCCCTTCCTTTTAATTTCTCATAGCACTTGTAAAGATGGGGAACATTGATTGAAACAGAAGAGGATTGTCAGTGGATTATTTTTTACAGTGTTAAATTATCTTTATGTCTCCATGAAAGTGTAGCTTAGCATTTCTCCATCTAGCTCTTTTAGTTTTCTTCTTTGAATGGTAAAATCACAGGAAACATATACACCTTGGACAGAGTAGTAAGACATTTTTTGAGATGAGCGGAAATCTGGTTCTTCATCACATCATAAGATATGTACAAGAACGAAAGTTTCCCTAGTACCTTACTACGATGTCATTTGAGGGAATTTGAAGTGAAAATTACTAAAATATTTTAATATATATAGAATAGGTTGAAAAATCAATCTATCAAGGAAAACAGGAAATACTATGTAACATTTTTAGACTGAAAGCAATATAAATAAAAATAAAGACTAAAATCTCTGCAGTGGTGCCGTGGTACAGTATTTACCATTAATTGGTTCAGGGAGGCATGAGAAGTTCTGAAAACAGTGAACACCAGCAAATTGCTTTGACTGGAAAGCGTAGGGCATTTCAAGGTAATTGGCATGAACAAATGCTAGATTGGGAGTGAACCCAGTACCAAAAACCATGGTCCTGGGACAAAATTTTCACATGAAGATATGTTCAGTGTCAAATTCAACAAGCTTCACAGCAGTTGAGTAGCAAGATATGAATGCATATTTTTTTTCTGTTGTTGCTGTGCAAAATCTCTACAAACCTTGTGGTTTAAACCAGCACATATGAATTAATTTATAGTCCTAGAGGTCAGAATTCAGTTGGCTTCCTTGGGTTAAAACCAAGTGTTGGCAGGCTTGCCTCCTTCTGTATGTGGTGGGGAGAAGATAATTTATTGCCCCTTATAGCTTCCAAGGCTCCTTATTCTGTGGCTTGTGGCTCCTTCCACATTCGAAGCCAGTGGTCTAGTTCTTCTCTCTTGTCCTACCTTCTGGCACACACAGCTTTTAAGGACCTTCATAATTACAGGATTATATGGGGCCCACTTACACAATCCAGGATAATCTTCCCATCTCAGGTTTATTGTTTATGTGCTTGTATGCTTTTGGGGACAGGTTCTCATTGTGATCCAGGCTGGCCATTATATAGCTCAGGCTATGCTCAAACTTGCCATCCTCCTCTTCAGCTTCTCAAAGGCTGGGATTACAGGCCTGCCCCAAGGAGCACAGATCCTATTTCAGGATTTTCAATCACATCTACAATGTCCCGTTTGCCTCATAAATCAACATATTAATGAGTCTGGAGATTAAAATAAGAAAGTGTTTCTTTCTCAGCTTTTCCCGAAGCACATTAGGTTAAAAAAAAGTTAAAGTAATTCATAGTAAAAGTTTTAAAACATTAAATTTTTGGCTTCCTCATAATACCCAGTTATTTAGTTCTATTTAAAACATTTCCTTATTTTATTTTAATTATTGTGTTTTGTTTTAATATAATTAGTTTGGCCAGGAATTTTTTTTTTTTTTTTTGCATTTTATAAATGTTTGGCTTAGTATTGGATCGGAAGAACATTCCTGGTCACATGATGGTGTTTTATTTGGCCCACACATGCCATTGATAGTAAATAGTGAATGGTTATTTTTAATACCTAAAGGAATTTTAATCTGCACATCCTTACAGTGATAACCCAAGGAACTTATCTTGTGGAACTGCTTTTTAAATTAGAAGCAGAGTTCTTAATAAAAATAACAATTTTACAATGTCTAGTCAGGTCATATTGTGGTAACAGGCATAAAATCTGTATAGTTTTGCACAACAGAGATTTTTATCTTGCTTATACAAGCTTGTCAATGAGAGATGTTCTAAGGCTGCTGTCTGTGACTGTGAGCTAGTTCCACTTCCATCCCAACATTTGTCTTCCTAGTGCTACAGACTGACAGCATCCCCGTAAAATTCATGTTGAAACCCTGACAAAAGTGTAGTCCTTACACCAAGCACCTGACCAGGATGGGACAGCAGTCTTAAGTTTCCCAGCTACCAAAACTGGGGCAAATACACACCTGCCCTGTAAGCCTCCCGGATAACAGCATTTTGTCAAAGCAGCCTAAGCAGGCTTAGTTAGGTATTAGGACAAATGCAGCAATGGAAAAGAGCACAGAGAATCGCAAGCTGGCATTCCCTTTAGTTTGGATTAAGTTCATTAGACAAATACAAATGGCCATACCTTGCTTAGTGTGGGCAGAGAAGTGAAAGATTTCATGTACTGAGAATTCAAAAAAATATAACTATAGGGAACACTGGTCATGTGACCATATTTGCTCAACTGAAAAGGTCAAAGCTGGCATCACAGTGAAGACCTTCTGTAGCTTTTCAAGTGATATGAAAATGGAAAAATCCTTTCAAAAGGTCACTTGCAAGATGGAAAATTGTTTTCACAGAAGAGATGATACCTGTATTAGCTTCCTGTGAGTGCCAAACCAAATGAACACAAACTAGGGGGCTTAGCACAGCAAGAATTTATTTTCCCACAGATCAGAAGTCTCCAAGTCTGAAACCACAGTATGAGAAGAGCATAATTGCCCCAAAGGCTCCAGGGAGACTTGTCCCTTATCTCTTTGAGCTTTTTGTGGTGCTAGGTGTTCTGCAGCACTGTGGATGCACCACTCCAATTGCTTCCTCCCTCTTCATATGGTCTTCTCTTCTGTGTGTGTCTCCTCTTCTGGGCTCTCCTATAAGGACACTCGCTATTGAAATCAGGACCCCTCAAAATGATCTCATCTGGAGATCATTAACTAAGTTACACCTACAGGAGTACTTAATTACCTTACTTTCTTCTGGCTGCTGCAGTGAAATACCTTTATTGGTTAATTTATATGTGACAGAAAATTTGAAAGCAGGTACCAGATTTAGTGTCTGATGAGGGCATATATTTTACAGACGGCATCTTTTAGGTACTCATGCAGCAGACATTTCCTCAAGTGCCTCTTTTCTATGCCCATCAGAGTAGAGGCCTCAGAATTCCCAAAGCCCCCCCCCCCAATTTTAACACTATTCCATTAGGTTCCACATGCAGACAGTAGCAATTTTTTCCCCCAATAAAATCACATTCACAAGTTTTGGAAACACACACACACACACACACACGCACACACACACAGAGCACTTGTGCCATTTTCTAGCTTGCCAGCCCTGTGTTACATGAGAGTTGCAGAGCAATCTCCCCTCCTTCAATTATACTTGCAGAAATGTTACCTGGGCTGCCTGGGGCTGAGCTTCACTGCCAGTCATCCCTTAGATATGCGCAAGCCCATGGGAGTCTGTGTTAGTTGCTTTTCTCTTCTTGCTGAGACAAAATAATCGACACCCAGAGTTAGAGGGGAAGGGGTTTATTTGGCTTACAGTTCATAGAGGTTTCAGTCCATAATCTGCTGGCTCCAAGGCTGGTGTGGCAAACAAGCATCACACAAAAGAAACAACATGGTGCGCACAAAGCAGCAAATGTGACAAGAGGGCCTTAACAGCATCTCCCCACCCCTTTTACCTTATTCAGACTACTTAGAGCGGGTAGCACTCACACCCTTAACCCTTGTGCGCTTGAGCTTAGCATTGCATTATGAATCAATTCCAGCTTCACACACTATAGATCAAGCCTATGACCACACAAGGCTTTGGGGGAACATCTAGACCCAAACCATAACAGATTCCAAATTGAGAAAAAAGTTGAGAATATTAACATCATTTTAATGAAATTTTTTGAGCTTCTATTATTCACATGCTCTAAGCTGGGCACTGAGGACATAGATTCAAATTATAAGTTACTCTCATTTTAAATCCATCCATTTAAAAGCATATTATAGATATTGCCTTCTTATGTAATTACATGGGCTGGGGAATATGTAAGACAGTGGTAGAGTTTTTAGTTATAGGAATCATCCTGCTTCTTCCTTAGCACATGGGGTCTTCAGGGTTCTGGGCACAAATCCTGTGGATTAGAAATTTGAAGAAATTGTATTCCATGGAAATTAAGCTATGAAGTAGCGAAAAGCTAGAGTAAGAACTAAAAAGAAGTATAAAGTGGCATATTAGTAAGCTTTCTTTTTGCTGGTTATGATATCTGGCAGCCATGATTTAAAAATCAGAGAGGTTTAATGTGGCTCATGTTTAGGGAGATCCAGTCCATGGTTAGGTGGCTGTAAGGCAAGAACATCAGGGTGGAAGGGCAAGACACAACAAAGCTGTGCATGGGAAGCAGAGCAGGGGATCAGTGGCCGAGTGGAGGAGTTGAGGGACCAGACATAAGACCCACGCCCCTTACTCCATGACCCACTGAGACAAACCCAGAACTGTGCTCCATCAATCTAAAGACAATCAAATTTACACTGTGTTTTAGTAACCACCACATCACCACATGGGTATATATTGTTTCTTCTCAAAAGTTTTCTAGTGTCTTTAAAGTGAAGGTGTATGTATGTAGGTACATTTGTAATGTTTCAAGATTGGACTTCAAAAACTCCAAAACTTTTACCAATTTATTCCTCTGAGCACCAGATACCCTTGTCTAATGACTACCTTTAAAAGCTCATTGGATACCTTCATGTCATGTGCAACCTTTTGTTGGTCCAGCCCTACTCCCCTTGGTTTCTCTAACACCAAGGGTCAGTACTTCTTTGTGGTGCATCTTCTACGTGATGGGTGGAGGATATGATCTGCAGAGATTCCTCCTTGGAAGGCTGACAGCTTCTTTTACTCTACATCCTCCCACAACCCCTCACCCCCCAACCAGAAGAGATCTCTTAGCCAGATCTTAGGGAAGTAGTTTGGTTGAGAAAAATGGCTTGGAAAATTTTCTTACATCTGTACTGGGGGAGAAGGTATGCATTTTCACTTGAATTACGTTTATGGGATTGGTACTGAGACAGGCTAAGAGAGATTATGGAGAATTTGGTGCTTTCCCTCTGTGTTTTCTGAGCTCCAGGGAGAACCTGCTACCACTGCATTGTTTTGATCATGACTTTTTAAACTCTCTCTCTCTCTCTTTCTCTCTCTCATTCTGTATCTGTCTAACTGCTGTCCCGCTGCTTCTGTCTAGATAAGGCTTCTAAGAAGCCTCCTGATAGGTACACTTGCTTCCTCTCTTATCTCTTCCAATAAATTCTGTACATAGCAGCCCCAATAATGTCATTGAATGTTATGATATTTTTTGTTCAACCTATCAATTTCTGCATAAGAGGCCAAACTTGGGCTGGGGATTTAGCTCAGTGGTTTTGCTGCCTGCTGCACAAGCACAAGGACCCGAATTCGATTCCCCGGTACCAAAAAAAAAAAAAAAAAAAAGAAGTCAAACAGTCAAACTTCTTAGCATGGGGATTGGGGTGGGGTGGTGGTGATGGTGGGTTTTTTCCCTCCATTTTCTTTCTTTGATAGATTCTACAGTATATGTATAATGGATTAAATGATTTCAAAGAGATGGACAAATACTGATTATAAGAGAGATCTCATGAAGAAGGCTAGACACAGAACACAAGTGGACAAAGCTAGGAAATGTGGTTTAACTCAACAGGGATGAAGGCAGTGAATAAAGATGTCTGGGCAAAAGACACAGGTGATAGGACTTGGAGTATAGAAATTCTTGCTCACCGATGGAATTTTGTACCACTATTCCAAATGCCTGCGAAATCATCCACGCTTGCTTTACCCAGAGAATTTCAAAGGATTTTTTTCTGATTTCATTGTTGAATATACCTCTTCCAGGCAACATGTGAGCCATAAACTTGTATGGTGCCAGACATGGTGCGCACCTATAGCACAGCCTTCTGGGAGGCTGAGAGAGGAGGGCCACAGGTTTTGTTCAGTCTGAGCAACTTGCCAATTTAGTGAGACTCTCAATATAAAAAATTTTAAAAGGGCTGGGAACATAGTTCAGTGAGAAGGCACTGGGTTCATTCCCAATTACCCAAATAAATAAATAAATAAGTAAATAAATAAATAAATACAATGGACCCTTTACTTACAAACAATTCTTTCTCAAGGATGGTTGCAACTCAAGTTGGTCAATTGAACATGTAGGCTCCTCTACACAGCCTTCAAAGTCTCCCTCCTGTATACAGGCAGATCTCAGTGTTCTTATAGAGACATTAGCCCAGGATTTCTCAATTAACCCCACATAGGAAAAGATGTTGTAATGCTCCTTCCATAAGTCTTTAAGGATTAAATCTGTATCTGAGACCATCTGGAAGCACAAGTGGCTGGCATTCAGGTTGTAACCCAAGACTCAGTTTTCTTGTTCTTAAGTTAAAACTAAAATTCTGGTCATAACTTAAGTTGTTCATGTGTCAAGCTGGTTGTAACTTGAGGTTACAACCAAAAAACCAAACAACTTGTATACTACATGTATTTCTACCAAATGTATGAAATTGTGATTTTTTTCTGACTTCTGTCTCTCCTAACGTGAGGTTCAGTCCTGTTTAAGAGGACCACACCTTTCTCACCATTTTCTCACTATCATTTGTCAATGAAGGGTACATAGTCAATGCTGTCACTGACTGAATCAATTCATCGGCCAATAAAAGAGATATCTGTATTCATGGTGATGAGCACTTGTTGTAAATTTTGATTGCAAGAGAAAAATCAATAAATGGTAGAATAAGGAGAAAGGAACACATCTTTTGAAAAGCAACAATAGCTTTCCTAATATAACTGAATTCCCGATATGTTCCAGGTCATGTTGCTGACATCTTGTCTCTGTTCCAAGAAAATCCTATTATACAAAATTTTGACTGTAGCAGAATGGACCTTGGGGGTATAGGAAGTTCTTTTTAAAATTACACTGTTTGAAGCTTAATTATAGAAAATAATTATGTTCAGGAAATGCAGCTGAGCTAATTCAGCTGTCCTAACATGGTCTTTTGACCTCAGATTTCATGCAATAGCTTTGGACTGTGTTGATTTTAAATTATGAGGCATAGAAAACATGTATTAGATGTCCATGAGATTTGCCAAGGATAGCATGAAGCAACAGAAACCCAGATCTTCAACAGTTCGAAGCAGTTTAGCTCCATTTTTCTATTGCAAGTTAGTAATGCCTGCAATCCATGGTCCAGCCATGATTCTATATGTGATTCATCTTCTCTATGAGAATCTTTTTACAGCAACCATCAGAGCTCTCAAGTTTGTAAATTTGTGAGCATTTTTATTTGTTTTATTTCAAAATGGCAGGAATTATAAAAGCACTTCAAAGTCTTTCTGGTTATTTTCCCTTCCCTGTCTTCAGTTTCCCTAACTTGCAGTTTATCATGATTGTTTCTGTCAAAGAACCTCTGTCATGTTTCAATATTTTTTAAATGGATGATACCTATTATGAAAATATACTTTCATATTTTGCCTTATATATTGACTTGCCATTTATTTCCTTCATTTATACTAGAAATAGCTTCTTGTCTACCTGGTAAGCTGTCTGATTATTTTGAGAAAGAAAATATGACCACTGCTTTATGTTTTACCATAAAAGCAAGAGATGGAAATGACCTTTCAGGTCACTCTATCCTCTTGGAAAGTTACAAAACAGTACCCAGAGAAATGATGCACTAAATATGTCATAGTTTCTTACATAGTGACAAATTAGAATGTCTCAAGCACTAGACATTAGAAACTTCCCAAAGGACTCTGACAGATGGAGAACATTCTACACATAGTAGGTTATAAATATATGCTTCAAAGATAAAGAAGGTAAAATAGAGAAAGAAAATGTGAGTTGATGGAATTTTAATAAGGCAGCTATAGTGTGGTATTAGTTTCTTAAACTACATTTTCCATATGATAAATTCTTTATTTCTTCTTTTTCTTAAATCTACTTTTCTTCATAAAATATATTTAGACTGAGCTAGTGTCAGATTTCTCTATGGGTTAGTTCTTCGGAAAATAATTCCAGCAGTGCTACAGAAGGACTACTGAGTGGTGCTTCCCTCAGGATATTTCACTGCAAAATCTATAGATTCATCTACTTTCCTGTTTTTTTTATGTTTATTCTGGATGGGAAATATAAACAAAACATTCAATAATTAAAATTGTAACAGAAATAAAGGATTGATGGCATGGCAAAGAAGTTTTCCATAAAGTAAAATGAACAATGTGAAATGAGGCTCATTATTAAATATGAAGAATAAAGCTTTTGGGTAAGACAATAGCTCTTTTGTTTAGAAAGAGATGCATAGGAAGTATGTCAGTTTCAGGCACTTTAAAGGAAAAATATCAAATTAGACTTAGTTATCTAAGTATTTAGTAAAAAATATTTTTCATTAAATAAATTTACAACCTGTTTTTAATAATGAAAATAGTGTTTTGCTTCATAATTTTTGTGTAAATTGGTTTTTCTCCAGAAGGTTAGCCTACAGAATTTTGTCATTTTGTGTGTTTTGTGATATAAATCTTATACTGTAAGTAATGGAGAGGACAACTTTAAATGGAATTAGAGAGGAGTTAAGGAAGACACAAAATATTGTTCTCTGAGTTCTGACAGATTAGAGATACTTGCTCCATTCAGGAAGCACAAGAATAATTTTCTAACATAGAACATATTATACATATTTTTTAATTGGGAGAATCATGCAAAGCATAACATTGAGTTCCACAAACACATCCCTTATTTTTCTATTGCAATTTTTTACTTTAGTATAATAGCTGCATGTCTCAGTACTTTTGCCTGAGGCATACAGGAACCAAACTTTGTGTTTACCCACTTGGTACAATGAACAACAAGGTGTGTGGACATGTGTAAAAGTGTCAAATCAAGATTTGTACCCACATGATGCTCCATCTAACAGGTTTTGCATGTGTTTACCTGAGTATCAGAGGGTATTATACACCCATACTACTCTAGGATTTATTTTTTTTTAAGTTTTCTTTTGATTAAGGACCTGAGTTCAATCCCCTGTACCAAAAAAAAAAAAGTTTTCTTTTGAATTTTCTGGTAGAAGTTGCCCAATTCAATACAATAGCATATGAAAAACCAGATATGCAAATTTTTGGGGAGATCAAAAGTGAATCATCAGATTACTCATGCATGGATGATGATTCTTTATTAAGGTTAAATGTGTGTTGTCATAACAGGAGACTGGTGTGGGTATATGATGATGATGATGATGATGATGATGATGATGACTTTGACAATGGCCATGTCAGCCAAAGCTCCTGTGACAATGAAATGGAGCAAGAATTGGCTAATACAGACACAAGGAATGCAGAACTCCTTGGTTCAGATGATGAAGAAAAAAGTAATGTGAGTACATATTTGACTAGTTGAAATGTTTCAAAATAGTCACACAACTAAATGGAATGATTCAATGTTAGAACTAGGTCCAAAAGTATAGTGAGGCCTTTGGGAAGGGTGAAGCATTTTGGACAAAATGCCAGTACTACCATTTAATGTTGGAAACTGCAACAGATGAAATGCTAAAAGATGCTGTGAATTACACAAAGCCTGAAATACAATTAAAACATTAGTATGCACCAATAGCCATACTAAAAATGTATTTATTAGGACACCTTACTAGATGAACTAAAAGCATTCATGTCTTTTGTACTTAGCAGGGATTTCTCATGGTAATCAGAAGAATGTAAGAGACTTTTGGAAAAGTGATGGGTCAAAATATGGCATAAAAATGTATGCTCTTGTAGATGCAAATATTTATTATCCTTTAAATTTAGACATTTACCCTGGAACTCAGCTATCAGATCCTTATTGTGATAGTAGTAAACTGAATGATATTGTGAACAGACTTTTTGCCTCCATCTCCCAAACTAATTGGAATATGATATTTGAAAATTGGTTTACCAGTTTCCAATGGATGTTACATTTGCTACCAGAGCACAAGTTGACCAGCAGAGGAACTGTACACAGGAACAAAGCAAAAATTCCAAATGAAATGTTGCAATTTCAAAACATAGTTACGGAGTACAATCTTTGGATTTCAGAAAGATTTACATTGGCCTTGTAAATGGTAAAGAAAAACAAACTGTTACTGCTTATGTCAACATTGTACCATGATGGTAATATTCATAGGTAAACTTTGACAAAAGAAAAGCCTGAGATGCAAACATTCTAGAATAAAACTAAAGGTGGGGTATATGTTGTTGATGAGTTATACAGCAGCTGTGATGTAATTTGAAACACAAAGCATTGGCCAATGGTTGTGTTTTACTACATGCTAAATATGTGTGGCATAAATAGTTTGATAGTTCTGAAAGAAAATATGAAGTCCATAATACCACTGAGAAATTTTCTTAGAGGACTGAGATTGGGATTCATGAAAGATCATTTACAGAAGAATAAAAATAAAATGTTTCTGCCCAGGAAACTATGCAAAAAAATTGTGGAGTACACTAAAGTAAAACCAAAAAGATGTGAACTGTGACCTACAAGAAAGGACTAGAAAACAAAACATGTGCTATCAGTGTAAGCAATACTTGTGTATGGGAAGACTGCCTTGGATGTGACAATTGGATGTGAAGAGTGCTTTGGATGTGACAATTAAAGCAAAGATTATTTTTGCTGTAGAGTTCTATTGATATTTTCATTGTGGTTGACATAGTTTATTTCTGATGTTGTCTTTTAGGTTTTGTAAGCAAGTAAACAGCTGATGTGAAAATGTTGATGTCTATTCTAAGCACTCATTATTACAGTTTTGATATTTTAATTTATTGACCACTTATTTCCCTGTTAAGAGCACATTCATTGTACAACATAGTAGGAAGCTCCTGAAAAAACAGGAAATGAAGAAAATTGTCAAGAATGGCGTGCCACATAGGATAGGCAAGCTAAGCACAAGTGCTGTCAGTGTAAGCAAGACTTGTGCATGCAACATGCAGCTGTCATGTGTGAAGATTGCCTTTGGTGTGACAATGAAGCAAAGATTATTTCTGTTGTAGACTTTTCTTTGTGCACATTGTAGTTCACATAGATTTTTATTCTGATGTTATCTTTTAGGTTTTGTAAGCAAGTACACAGCTAATGTGAAAATGTTGATGTTTATTATAAATGTGCAACACATATTAATAATTTACTATTTTATTTTATTTATATTTTATGTTCCTGTTAACTACACATTGTATAATATAATCATAAAGTTCTGATAAAACTGTAAGACCAGAGTTATGTCAACTATGTCTTATAAAAATCAAGAAAGCAAAACACATATCCTGTCATTGGAAGCCATAGGTGTGTATGGAACAGGCTCTTGTCATTTGTAAAGACTGCCTTTGGTGTGATAATTGAAGTAAAGATATTTTTTATAGAGTGCTGTTGGTATTTTCTAAATTTTTTATACTCAATAAATATTAAAAATTCAATACTTAATGTTTTTCTTTTCCTGTTAAGTACTAATTGTATAATGCAATAAAACTCATAAAATTAAAATTGATAATTCATCAATTCATAATTCATCTTTAGAAATGTTCTAAAGAATAAATATGGGCATAACACACCCATGTTTATGGTTCTTTATGACACAAAATGGATTATGCTCTGCAATCAAACTGGATACAGTTGAATCTGAAAGATAAATAGGGTAAAAGAGAAGTCTCTATGAGAGAATGGATTAAAATCACATTTATAGCAGAATAAATGTTTCATAATATCAAGTACAATGTGGACATGTTAATTTTTATCCATTAGATAAGCATGACCACAACTAAAATTTTACATTAATTTTATCTTATAAGGTCTTATTTTGAAATTATTAGATTCAGAAATTAAAAGTGAAATTTCTGTCACGTCTTCCATTTCATACTAATATACTACCTATCTACTAAACTTTATTTGTGGCATATGAAAAAAATTTGGTTAATCAGATTACTATGGGCTAATTTTACAGTTTGTATTGTTTTCCTTATATGTATATAATTTGTTTTGTGCATGATAGAAACCTACTATAATATCATTGATTTTCTGCTATAAAAAATAAATTATGCCTTCAATAGCCTACCAATTTTGTTTACTTTCCCCATCTGTTTTAGAAACACTACTTGAAGTTTTTCTAGAGCTTAACTTTCTCTCTCTATCTCTATATATTGAATTGAAAAATTGTTATATTTAAAATATATATTGAGTATGCATTCTAAAAGGTGATGTCCTTGTAGGCATCTATTATTTCATTTTTTTCTTTTTCATTGTTATTTCATTATTTTAAAATTTATGGCACATTCTGGTTTGTAATACAATTTCCTCTGTTTTGGCTAGTGGATGATTTAAAAAAAACTGGGAAACAATAAATATTGTTGAGTAATTTGTAACAGAGGCCCTTAATTAGGCTCTGCATATATTACCTTTTTTTGGGGGGGGTACTTGGAATTGGACCCAGGGCTTTTGCACTGAGAAACCTCCCTAGTCCTTTTTTACTTTCTATATTGAGTCAGGGCCTTGGCTAAGTTGCCCAGTCTGGGCTCTAACTTGTGGTCCAGCTTCTCAGAGTGCTGGGATTACAGGAGTACACCACCATGAGTTGCTATATTGCCTCTTTTAACCCTCAAAATTTGTCAAATACACAAAACTTTGAAACTTTTGCCACTTTAATTTTTAGGAGTATCTCATATAGGCACAAAACTCAACACTTGATTCCTATTATAGTCTATTGCTATGTAGCTGACTACTCCTAGATCGAGTGTTTTAAATCAGTCATTTTATTTTGCTGATGTTCTCATAGATTAGGAGTGTGGTAAAGGACTAAAGAGATGATTGATCACCAATGCACATATGTTCTCTGTCCTCTGTCTGTCTGTCTGTCTCTCTCCCCCTCCAACCTCTCCCCCCCCCCGTTATTGCCTCTTTGTTTTTCTTCATCTCTTACTTCACACTGCTTCTACTCCATGGTCTCTCCACAGGTTGGTCTTCTTAGAAAATAGCAGCCTAGGGCTAAACAGAGCCCCAGGGTCTCAAGACTGAGTGTTCCAAAAAGCAAAGTTTAAGATATCAATCTGCAGGACATAGGTACAGAAACTCAAGCAGTATCAGATGTACCATATTCTGTTAGTTATGATGGCTACACACCCCACCCAGGCTGCAGGGAAGGGCATATACCCATCCTTCATTTGCAGAAGTGCCACCAAACTTGTGGTGACCTTTAATTTGCTATAATTTCTAATTCTACAAATCTTCTGTTGTCATTATTCCTCAGAAAATCATTCTTCCATAAACATTGATTTCATCCTTCCCTTCTCCTTTCTCCTTCAGAATTTCTCTCAGAATAATCTATCAGCTATACTTTATAAATACATTCACAGGCTGGCCACTAGTTACCAATGCACTGCAAATAACCTAGTATAAGATATCAACATTGTGTCCTTGACAATAAAGAAATCTCATACTCCCTGACTGAACTATTAATGTTTCCCCAATGGGCTATTAATGTTTATAAGAAAAGAAAAATTTGCAAAAACAATAATCAATGCATGCCACCAGAAGAGGTATATTTGGCACTAAAATATTTAAAATAAGAATTTAGCACATTTATTAAAATTTAATATTTCAAATTAAAAATATCAAAAGTAACAGGGGCACATGGATAATTTTTAAAGTGTTTAAATGTCTTTCAGGGTCCATTCACTTTTCCATTTACTGTGCTCTACCTCTTTGGCAAACTGAATCATTTGTTCTTAAAAACTTTATTTATTTGGTTTATTGCAAATATATCTACCTTTGGCCTTTGTGTCTAACCTATATTACTTGAAATATAGATAATCTAATTCTGGAAAGAAATGACACCAATGTACTAGAGTGTTTGTAAAGATTTCATATTTTGTTTTGTGTTTTCCTAAAAAGCTATGCATCTCTGAATAGAAAACTAATTTTGAAACAGCTTCAAACATGAAGACTTCTGCCTATCTTCGTGGAGTGCATTCTTATTTAATGTGGATTACAATCAGGACAATTTAAAAAGTCTATTTTTCTTTGTTCTTTGGAGACTCAGTAATGACAGAGACATAACTAGGTTCAGGTGTTTTAGCTGGAGAGCCATATCATTGTGGGCTGCTAAAGATTGTTGTACTCTCCCTTTTCACAATAATTATCATTAAATTATTATTGTTTTTCCTAAAAATATTGTCTCACATATACAGCTTAAGTGGTGCTATGATCAAATTATTTCTTAGATTAGCTCTAAATTAAGAAAGCTTCCAGGTGCTTTCATCAAGGTTTATAGTAATTTATTAAGCATCATTTGCAGGTGTTGAAATTTTTAATGTATCTAGCCTGTACTCAACTATCCAACAATCTTGCTAATGAATGACATAGACACCTATATAACAGATAGGTAGAGAAAATCTATGAACATTCCTACATATTTATATCATTTGGAGAAATAACATTATGTGAAGCCTAATTTGAAAAGCTTTCATCCCAAAACACAATGATGATTTGAGGTTGTCAGGGTAACAATAGCATAGAGCTGTGGTATGTTGGGGAAGTACACTTCATCACAACCATAGAATTTCCTTCAATAGGTGTGAAGGATGTTTGTCACCTATGTTTGATGTTGGAACATTAGGCTGCTTTTCTTCCTCGATTTTGGAGTTAAGTTTTATTTAGTCAGTGCTAAACAACTCCATCTGTACTTTCTACTAAACAATCAATTTTCCCTGCTTTACTCAAATTTACTTACTTCTCCCTATGTCTTTATAGAGTATCTTTTTTACTCACTCCAAAAGCTCTCCAGATAAGATTTCTTATGGTTTGTTCAATTATCCAATATATGCTATTTGGTATAAGTTAAGACCCATCGAAAGACTTAAAAATATATACACATACCACACCTGCACACCTGTATAGTGTTTTACATTTTCATTATTAAGGCAAAATATTGACAATGATAGTCAATGTAAATATTCAGTTGTAACTCTGATTTCCATCAACATTATGTGTTACTGGAGGCAATTTCCACATTAATCTCACTTCCTTCAACTTTGAAATGGAACATCAACTAGTTTCTCATAGTTCTAGTGTGATTAATAAACATATATAATACGGTGGAATGTTCTCTGTTACATTTGTTACTGATATTATTACTATATGTGTAAGTTCTACTAATAGCCAGGAATAATATATTCTCTGAGTCTATCCGCAGTGGCTGGCCCTTTAGCTAATAAGCCTGTCAAGATGTAAGGTTAGAATTCACAAGATATATGAACTTGTATTGAAAAATACTATATCTTTATTTTCACTCATCTTTAAGGTTAATTTCCTCACAGTAATTTAGCATTTCCTTGCATTGTAGATATCAACAAAAACCCCACAATAGTAGTGGTATTGCTGTCACTAAAAATCATGGATATTTTCTTATACCTAATATATATTAAATGTTCACGACTATTATCAAATAACAGGTATCTCATATGACCTCAATTTTAGAGTCTTTAACTTGCCAAATTTGGATAATACTGGTGATAGTTGTAATTTAGCCAACAAATATGATTTCATATTTTTACAATGGACTTTGCTCACAAAGCTTTGTATGATCGAGTTCTTTGAAAGAAATTAAGTATCATGTCATAAAACAAGCCTTGAAGGTCTGCTCTTCACTTGCAAGAAGAGGTCCTTTGGAATAGTAATTTTCAAAACAAAATACTGAAAATTTTTCTTATTCCCTGAGATACTCATGTTGTTTACATATGATTGGATTTATATGTTTTTATTTTGTTGGTTATTAAAAATCAAATGGAGATTCCAAACTTAATAATTTTTTCTCTTTGTTATTATTATTTTTTCCATTAAGTTTATTGGTACATTCTAGGTATACAATACAGTTACATTCATCATTGGGATCTTGTACCTGTACATGAGGTATCTTGGTTCTTATTTTTTCCCCATTTCCCTGCCCTCCTTTCACCCCCTCCACCCTTCCCCATTTACAAAGACTTTGTTTCCATTTTTTTCCTTTTCTCATATATTTTTCCCTGCTTTTCTTTTCCCTACCACTCCCACTTCCTCTACTCCATTAAACCTTTTCTTCCTATTTCACAATATCAATTATATATTTTGATCCTTATTTAAAATTTTAGTTTTTCATACTGGAGAAACTATTTGGTATTTTACATATGTGTCCTATTCATTTCATTTAAGAGTATGGGCTCAAATCCTCAACAAGATACTGGCAAACAGAATACAGAGGGTCTTCAAGAAGATCATACATCCTGACCAAGTTGGATTTATCCCAGGGATGCAAGGATGGATCAGCATACATAAATCAATAAATGTAATACATTATATTAACAGAGCCAAGGACAAAAACCATATGATCATCTCAATAGATGCACAAAAAGCATTTGACAAAAATCCAACACCCACTCATGATAACAACCCTACAGAAAATTGGAATAGAAGGTCTTTATCTCAACCTGATTAAAGCTATCTATGAAAAACCAACAGCCAACAGCATACTAAATGGTCAAAAATTGAAAACTTTCAGGCTAAAATCAGGGAAAAGACAAGGATGTTCACTATCACCACTCCTATTCATTATAGTTCTGGAAACATTAGACACAGTAATTAGGAAAGAGAAAGAAATAAAAAGAATAAAGATAGGAAAGGAAGAAGTTAAACTGTCATTATTTGCTGACTTTATGATACTTTACATAAGAGACACAAAAAATTCCTCCAAAAGACTTCTAGACTTAATTGACAGATTCAATAAAGTGGCAGGATACAAGATCAACACTCAAAAAACAATAGCCTTCTTATATACAAATAACAGACTCACTGAGGGAGAAATTAAGGAAACAATTCCTTTTACAATAGCATCCAAAAAATGAAATATCTAGGAATCACTCTAACAAAGGAAGCAAAAGACCTCTACACTGAAAACTACAGCACTCTGAAAAGAGAGATCAAAGAGGATATAAGAAAATGGAAAGACATCCCTTGCTCCTGGGTTGGAAGAACCAATATAGTGAAAATGGCCATAGTTCCAAACTACTATATAGATTTAATGCAATGCTGTTTGAAATTCCAACAATATACTTCACAAACTAGAGAAAACAATCCAAAAATTCATTTGGACCAGAAGAGACCTAGAATAGCAAAAACAATTCTAAGCAACAGAGATATGGTAGAGGGCATCACAGTCCCCAACTTGAAACTATACTTCAAAGCTACTGTGATAAAAACAGCATGGTACTGGTCAAGAAACAGACCCAAGGATCAGTGGAATAGATTAGAAGATGCAGAAACAACTCCAGGCATACTCAGCCACCTCATCTTTGACAAAGGAGCCAACCATCCTCACTGGAGGAAAGATAGCCTATTTAATAAATGGTGTTGGAAAAATTGGATTTCAACCTGTCACAGATTAAAACTAGACCCATATCTATCACCATGCACTAAAGTAAGATAAAAGTGGATTAAAGATCCAAATATTAAGACAGGAACACTAAACTTGCTGGAAGATAACTTAGGTAGAACTCTTGAAGACACTGGTATAGGAAAAGACTTTATGAACAAAACTTCAGTAGCATGGGGACTTGCAAAAGAATCAACAACTGGGATCTCATCTTATTAAAAAGCTTCTGCACTGCAAGAGAAACCACCAACAGAGCTAAGAGACAACCTACAATGTGGGAAAAAATTTTAGCAGCTGTACCTCAGACAAAGGACTACTATCTAGTGGAAAAAATCAGACTCCCCAAATTCAAAGTCCCAATTCAAAAATGGGCATCTGAAATGAACAGACAGTTCTCAGACAAAGAAGTAAAAGCAGCAAATAAACATATGAAACAATGTCCAACATCACTGGTCATTCGAGAGATGCAGATGAAAACAACACTGAGATTCCACCTCACCCCAAAAAGAATGGCTGTTATCATGAAATCAACCAATAACAAATGCTGACTGGGGTGTGGGGAGAAAGGAATCCTTCTCCACTGCTGGTGGGAGTGCAGACTGGTGCAACCACTGTGGAAATCAGTATGGAGATATCTCAAAGCACTAGGACTAGAGGTCCCATTTGACCCAGCTATTCCCCTGCTGGGTATCTTCCCCAAAGAATTAAAAGAATCATACCACGGTTATATATGTACACTCACATTTATAGCAGCACAGTTCATAATAGCTAAAGGTTCGAAACAGCCCAAGTGCCCATCAACTGGAGACTGGATAAAGAAGATGTGGGTTTTTTTTTTTTTTTTTTTTAATAAAATGGAGTCCTACTCAGTCATAAAGAATGATAAACTAGGCCATACTCGTAAGTGAAATAAATAGAACACACATATATAAATACCTAATAGTTTCTCTAGTGTGAGAAACTGAAAGAGTAAATAAGGATTAAAATGATTAAAATGAATAATTGATATTTCAAAATGGAAGAAAAGGTCCAAAGGGGTAGGGGAAGTGGGAGGAAAAGGGGAAAGGAAAGAAGGGAAAGCAAAAATTATGAGAAAAGTAAAAAATGGAAACAAAGTCTTTGTAAGTAGGGAAGGCTGTGTGTGTGTGGGGGTAAAGGGCACACAGATAATTGGGAAAAAAAATAAGAACCAAGATACATCATGTACAGGTACAAGTACCCAATGATAAATGTAAATGCATTGTATGCCTAAAATGTACCAATAAAAGAACTTAAGAAGAAAAAAAAGAGTATGGCCTCAATGTGCATCCACTTAGCTGTAATTATCTCCATTTTCTTGTTCTTTATGGCTGAGTAATACTCCATTTTATAGAAAAATCGCATCTTCTTTATCCAGTCTTTATCACATCTTTGTTGTTATTAACATCACATCATTTAGCCTAAGAAAGAAATTCTATTTTTCAATGGAGAAGCACAGTTTTTGGCATTCACTGTATTTTCTAAGACTAGCATTTAAGTTTCTTTAGTATTACTTTAAAAAATTTCTTTCCCCACTGTTTTATATCTGATTTATGTTGACTGACTTTTATGAAGAAACATTTTCTAAATCCTTCCAACATTTCCATTGGTAAGGCTTTCTTTCTATGATGTGGCTATTTCTGCCAGCTCTATATTTTTTCATTTTTATTTAGTTAATATATTGGCACACTTGTTTGTATTATATACTAGAACTACAGAACTATATAAAGTTTAAACATTATTATTTTACCATTGTTAGAAAATTTTAGGAGGTTTTTTAATTATTTCATGCATTCATCAAAGAAGTTTGAAAATTTATTTACACAATACATAGTTTCATATGACAAATTTTGCCAAGAAATATGGATATATACAACGGTCAATATTTTAAATTTCTTTGAATCTTTTTGAAGAGCAAATATTTGTGACATATTTCTTAACCATAAGAGTTAACAATAGAAGAAGTTTTAATAATGTGTAATAGTGTGGGCAGATATTAAACCTATCTTTCTTAATTTTTTTAGAGGACAACTCTCTGTTTAGACTAGTTATATTATCTTCGATTAGCATATACAGAAAGAATATTAAAATTGTCCCCTCCAAACATAAAAGGGAAGGAGGAAAGAACTTCTTTACATGAAAATGCAAATTAGTAAGGAAGAAAAATTGTAGAAAAAAATGTAATTTTACAACCACTTGTATAATCATCTATTCCAGCAAGAATAATAAATTAATACTAATGAGATGATTTTAGAAACAAGATTGTCAGAGAGTTTCATTTCATCACTAGCATAGTACTTGCCTAAAAATGATCACACAGATCTCTGCAAGGGAGGAATATGGTAGAACCAAAAGAGAAGAACTCAAATGTAGTAATACTCATGATGGTACAAAAGGATGTCACATGACCTCTTATGTAATAACATTGTGAAGAAACTAATAGCAACTTCACAGTATTGATTGAAAACGTTTTAAATTCTCATAAAACAACTGTGAAATCAAGAAAACAAATCAAACTGTAAAACTGTTAACTCAGACTATCAATATAATCAGAGACCACAAAATAAATGGGGAAAGAAAATTACTTGTTCTTACGTTTGTATCTTTGCATCTATATTCCTAAGAGATTTTCTTGTATTGATGAATAGTGCATCTTTGTTGTAACAAAATACCTGAAGCTGGGTTCTTCCTAAATAAAAGAAGCTATTTTTAGCTTAAGTTTTGGAGGTTGAATGTCTAAGTTTGGGTGGCTCCACTGATCTAATCTCTGGTGAGTTCATTGTCATGTATGGGATCACAGTGTTGGAAGCGTGAATGAAAGAGTTCACATGGAAGGTAGAAAGCCAGAAAGCAGGCAGGGCTCACTGTTTTATAATAACTCATTCTTTGGGAACTGAGTAGGGTCTCAGAAGTACCACCTCAGGGTCCTCTGAGATGTTTAGGTATTGGAGATACCTAATACCTAAACATCTCCCAGTAATTTTGACTCTTACAAGTTTTACCACCTCTTGTCACCCCCCACACTGCAGACCAAGATTCCAACACATAAGTCTTTGGTGAGATCCACCCAGATGATATTAAAATCATATGAATTGATTTTCTTTTCAAAATGAGTATCATAATATAATCTACCATATCATCTGGATAGCAAGTTTTCGAAGACAATCTTCGTAAGAGCAACTTTTTAAATTAAAATTTGGTAGAACTGCGTTTAAGAATTTGAAGGTTAGTATTTTATTCTTTCACGTTTATAAGCCTTGGTCTCTTCAGAAAATGGAGTTGAGAGAATTCTCAGTTTAAGGATTGAACTCATGCTTGAATTTTGAGATATCTCAAAAATTCTCATTGAGGTTATAAGTAATTTATTAAGTGAGGACTATTTACTTTTTATTCATGGTGTGCAAGATCTCTTTAGCAACATAATTATGCACATTTAAAGAAATGTAAACAGTGTTACAGAAGTACATGGCTTAAGGGAAGTTGTTCAATGTGTTAAGGCAGAAAAGGGGAAAAAGTTTATACTTTTAAATATTAAGGAAGTCCTTATTTTAATTTTGATTACCGCATATTACCTGTGCAGATTAATGGGGTTCAGTGTGATAATTCAATACATGAACATATACAAACTGATAAAAGATAGTTTTTTTATTTCACCTTGTGATTCTCCCAACCTCTAGAAATTCTGACGTTTTCTTTTTTAACTTTCACGTATGAGAGAGAAAATGCGCTG
Source organism: Heterocephalus glaber (assembly GCF_053883595.1). Taxonomy (NCBI): domain Eukaryota; kingdom Metazoa; phylum Chordata; class Mammalia; order Rodentia; family Bathyergidae; genus Heterocephalus; species Heterocephalus glaber. The sequence goes on along the minus strand of NW_028258333.1, from coordinate 3,045,488 downwards.
TCTTTCTGTATCTGGATTACTCCACTTATATTCCATGATTCTTGCTTCAAGACAGAATTTCGTTTTTCTTTAAGGCTGAATAATAGTCTATTTTGCATATATGCTTCATTTTTAACCATTTAGGAATTGATGGGCATCTAAGCTGGTTCAGATCTTAACTATGGTGAGCAATGCCACAACAAACGCGGTCATGCAGCTATTATTTGGTATGCTGATTTAATTTGGGTATGTACTAAAAATGAGATGGCTAGGCTACATTGTAGACATATTTTTGTTTATTGAAGAACTTCCATTCTGCTCTCCTCAATTAATTTGCATTTCCCCCAATAGTATATGGAGTTTCTTTTTCTCTGTTTCTTCACCCCTTTAAAATAAAAGACATTTATTCTAATTTGAGAGATTTCCTTGTTGTTTTGATTTCTCTGATGATTAATGATATCAAACATTATTTCATGAGTATACTAGCTACTTGCATTTTTTTTTGAGATGTATCTATTAAGATCATTTGTCCTTTTAAAAATCAAATTACTTGTTTTTCTCAAGTTTTTAAATTATATATTCTGGATATTAACCCTTTTCCAGAAGGCTGAGAAATGTTTCTTCAAATTCTACAACTTGTTTACTCTCTCTGTTGTTTCCTTTTCTGTACAAATACTTTTTAGTTTGCTATAATGTGATACATATGGTTTTGCTTTTTTGTTCTAGGGCTTTAGAGTTTATACTAAAAAATTGCCTATGGAAATATCTTAATGTGTTTCCCTATACTTTTTTTAGTGGTTTCATGTTTTGTTTTGTCTTGTATTTGATCCATTTTGGGTTGATTTTTACACAGGGTGAGAGGGGTTCAATTCTCAGTCTTGTGCATTTGGGTATCCACTTTTTCCAGAAGCATTTATTAAAGATGTTCTTCTCCAAGATTTTGGTGCCTTTGGTGATGGTTAGTTAACTGTAGAATTATGAATTTATATCTGTGATCTCTATTCTGTTCTGTTGTTCTGTGTGTTTTTATCCCAGGACCATGTTCTTTTTTGTTATTTTGTTTGGTTCTTGTTTTGTTTTGTTCTGTTTTGTTTACTGTGGCTCTGGATTATGGCTTGAATTCAGGTATTGTGACACTTGCAGCTTGGATCCCTTTGTTCAAGATGGCTTTGGCTATTCAGAATCTTTTGTGTTTACAGAGAAGCTTAGAACTGTTTACTTCTAGTTCTCTGAATGATGTTATTGTATTTTTATTGGGATTGCAATGAATCTGTAATTCACTTTGGGTAGTATGACTATTGCAACAATGTAAATTCTGGAAATCTATAAAGAGTAGTAGTGTTTCTTCTTTTATCCTCTTCAATTTATTTTATCAATTTTTATAATTTTCATTATGGAGATTTTATAACTTGTTAAATTTATTCCCAGGTATTTTTCCTTCCTTTGTAGCTAATATGAATGAGATTGCTTTCATTATTTCTGTTTTAGCCACCTTGATATTGATGCTACTGATTTTTGTATGTTGTTTTGATATCCTGCAACATTACTGAATTAATTTATCAGTTTGAATAGTCTTTTGGTAAAGTCTAGGTTTTTCTATTAATGGTATCATACTTATTAAAAGTACAGTAATTTAACATCTTCCCTTCATGTTTGTATACTTTATATGTTTTTCTCTTGCCTATTTTCTTTTACTAAAGCTTTTCATCTTATATTTAATAAGAGAGGGAAAAGTGGACGCTATTTCTTGTTATCAGAGTAGAACTATACAAAATAGAGTCTACAATTCAATAAAAAGATCAATAAATTGAATATTTTTTGAATAAAAAACTAAATTGACAAACATTTGCTAGACTAAACCAAAACTTGAAAAGAGCCAAATAAATATTTTAGAGCAGAGCAAAAGGACATTGTGAGCAATATCACAGAAATAAGAAGGATCATTAGAGATTTACAAACAGCTATTTGGCAATAAATTGAAAAACTTAGAGGAGATGCATGAATTTCAGAGCACATACAACTACTGAGCCATGAAAATGAAGAAAGCATCAACATGCCAATATTGTGCAGTGAGACTGAATCACTAATAGAACATGTCTCCAGACTCAGACCAGATTGCTTCTGTGCTGAATTACATCAAAATTTAAAGAGAAGTTAACATCAGCTATTCCCAAACCATTACAAGGAATTGAAAAAGGCAATTCCTTCAGACACTTTCAATGAGGTAAGAACTACATTACCCTGATAGCAAAATTAAGCAAGGGGAGGGAGGGAGGGAGGGAGAGAGAGAGAGAGAGAGAGAAAGAACTCTAGATTAATATCTTTGATGAGAAAAGATGCAAAACTTTCCAGGAAAACACTAGCAAGTTGCATCAAACAGCACCAGAAAGATCATTCATCATGGCTAAATTGTATTTGTCTTACACATGCAAGGATGGTTCAACATATTCTCTTTAATAATCACTCCATGTCTCAATAGTATCAGAATAAAATTAAGATAATTTTACATCCCTTTATGGTAGAAATCCTGAAAAAATATTTATGTATGGGTTGTACCTCAGCATAATAAAGCATATATACAGTATAACAAACCCACATCTAACATCATACTGAATAAGGAAAAAGACTGAGAGCATTTTCCATAAAATGTGAATCAAACTTGTCCTTAAAAGGAATGCAATCTAAAAATAAGAGATTCTGAAATGAAGTGAATAATTAAAGTAATTGTCAGGGCTATTATTTAAAATGAATTTAATCTCTAGGAGAATTCAGTTTTTCAATGTTGAAGTTATTAAATACTCTTCCAGCATGGGAGCAGGGTTATTATCATACATAACATTGACAAGAAGGGATTAAAATTATGACATTGCTCAATTTTTGTGGTCAGTACAGCACTTTAAAGTGTTGCTTTACAAGAGATTCCGTGTTATAATAAAAAATAGAAAAGCACACTATGTCATGTAAAATGGTCATATGTGTTTACAGTTCAGGTTGCTTAACCTTAAACTAGTACATGTTAATATAACAGTCCAGAACGCAGAGTGGGTTTGTGTTACACTGAAGGGGGCTGGTGATTTAGCTGAGTGGTTCTGGTGCCTGCCTCTCAAGTGCAAGGTCCTGAGTTCGATCCCTGGTACCAAAAAAAAAAAAAAGGGTTTTACACTGAAGAATATTCCATGAATGAAAGGATAAAATAATTTGGATGTGACCAACGAACAATTTAACACAAACATAGAGTGTAATTAATTTCACTCTAAAACTTTGAATGAAATTTCATAAACAACTTTTCAAAACATGGAGATATCAGGAGGATCTTCAACTGGACATTAACAGATATTTAGAAAGAGGTGTATAATTTCAACACTTATACTGTAGTAAAGAAGGCACCATTGAGTATGTTATAATTGGCTAAAATATATTAATCCAACCTGCCTGGCCTTGTAGCTCAGTTCTAGATAGAGAATTCAAAGAGAAATGAGAAGAATTATTTCATTAAAAATACTGTGGAACTGAAAAAATGATAGAAATCCCTTCATTGTCTTTAACATAAAAGAATATAGCAACATGATAGTCAAATAGGCTTTTACTAAATAGAATGCAGGTTGAGGCAGGCATATTGAAGTGACATAAGGTATTATAAAAGACTTGGAAATAGAATACTTTCCTGAGTATTAAATCATTTCTGGGTGATTTCTATTTTTTATAATTTTGGAGTATTTTACTTCTTAGGGAGTTTTGTAAACCTGACAATAGTGCGAATTATTATCCATAGACAGAAAAATCAGTTGTGTCCAGTAGCATGCAATTGCTTATTAATTTTTGGGCAGAAGCATTTTATATGTTCCTGTGAATTAATTTCAGTACTTCTTGTCTCTCTACATGTGTGGTACTTTGGATTCTGTTTTGAACCAGTTGACACATTAACTGATTTTGTCATTAATTAGTGGGTTAAATAAACCTATGACAATGCTCATTTTAGATCTGCATGACAGTAATTATTGTGACCTCTTCCAGAAATAATCTTTTTTCATTTTGGAGGTTTTTTCACTGAGATAGGCAATGCGTTCACTTGACAGGGCCAGGTTAGCTGTATTGCCTGATTAATGTACCACATTGGGCACCATAATACCAGAGTGGCTTCTCTTGGTTTACAGAGGTAAGCAGGAATGTTACAGGAATTACAGTTTTGCTCAAACCCTCTTTCCCTAGATTTTCTCCCTCTCTATTAATTGTGGATTTTGATACCATTATTGTTTTTTTATACATGAAAGTTTATTCCCAACAGGTGGTAATAATAGTTGGAAAAAGGGTTTTATAGTCTGATAGCCTGAAAATTTGTTGCACTGTATATAGTGGTTCCTTCTTTCACAAACTTAATTCTTTCCACAATTCTATTCTCAAACTGAATTGGGTGAAAAGCACATCAATATTTGTCTATAAGGTCAATGTTGGAGCTAACCACTGAATTTGATTCAGTTCTCATTCAATTTGGTTTGTGACCAGAATCACAGAATGGATTAAGCTTCTGAACTGAGATACAGGTGCAATGGATTACATGTTTTCTGTTGGGGGTGAGAGATAACAAACAATTGGGATTTTTAGATATTGTTTCTTATTTCTATTTTGTGTTCAATTTAATGAAGAATTTTTGATTACCAATGAAAAGTGCAATTGATTGAGATTTTGAAGAAAATATGTTATTTCTGCTTTTTTCACATAAGTTTATATTATAAAAACATTTCTAGAGGAAACTGTATTTTAAAAATTCTGATCATATGTGAATGGAAAGCCAACAAGGAATAGCAGGAGTTTTATAAGACTATTCTGAAAGAGGTAGCCCTTTTCAGCTGCACTTGGACCTGGGAAGACTTTGAATTTGCTGGGTGATGTGCTCCCACTACTTGGAGCCCAAGAATGAAAAGTCACGAAAGAATAGAGCTGAGAAATAGAAGGAGACAGAATCTCAAGGGCATCACTTTAGCCTCTAATACGAACCAGGGATGTACAAGCAAATCCTAATCCCAAATTTGTTGATTCTATGAGTCAGGACTTTTCCTTTTGTTTCTTAAAACTGTTGCTTTTGTTTTCTGTCATTTGGTTTCAAATGCCTCCTCACAAAAAAGGGGATAAGGGGAGATCAATGGAGTGAATCTCTCAATTTTCCCTAACACTAGAAGTGAGGAACATCAACATTCAGTATTTCATGACTTCCTGTTTTGATTAACTGAGCTCTGTGTTCCTTACTATTATCCATTTATGAAGGGACAGCAGTATTTTCTTATATTTCTCTATTGGAAAACTCTAAAAACCTTCTTTCTCTATGGGATCCGCAGTTGATGTTTTGTATATATTCTTTTGCTTAAGAAGAGTATAACACTGTAATCCTACAGGACAGAGTTAGGACTCTTGACTCTGATCAGCCTGTCTCAGAAGCTCCACATCAGCCAAGACAGAAGGGCTCTGCTTCCCACCTGGGATGGGTAAAGGAGATGGTCCTGCACTGGGTCCTTTGTTCTCCTGCACCCAGAGTCCCTGAATCATTGTGTTTGAAATTATGCCCTGGAGCCATTGGCCTTATGCACAAAGTTTGCTTTTCCCTCTGGAATGATAGTCTTCTATTCTATCCTGAAAACATTTCTTTCTGTCATTGCCAATGTAACTGATTTAGAAAAGTAGAAACAAGAAAAGAGAAAAAGAGCAGTCCAGCTGCTCAGTGGTCTGACCAAGCATTCTCTCACCTGATCACAGCCTGTGATATTTCAAATTACCAGTAAATATAGATTTGTCTGTAGAAGGTGGAAAATTATACCACACAAGGAGTGAAATACGAAATTCTAGTAAGTGCTTCACAGTATTTGAAGAGTCCTGCTGCATCAAACAACTGGACACTGAGAAAGTGAACCCTGGGATTAAACTTCAAATGCACACTACAGAGTAATGCACACTTAGATGTGCACACTACAGAGTTATGCACATCTACAAAGTGTTCTTGAGGGTTGGGTACAAAGAATGTGGGAACTCTATGTTACCCTCACCCTCTCAGACACTTCTGCCATCCTGGGCCTAACTCGTGCCTCTGTCTTTTCTTTACTTCTTACTTTCCTTCTCTTTGGTATCATTGTATATCTTTACCTTGTACAATTTCCTTGTACCTTCTACTTTGTATAAATTCTACTAATACTTAGGTATAACTCAGTGTGTCTTGCACAAACCAGTCAGTCATTTCTGTTGGGGCTTTGGAGAAGGTCTTGGAGTTGCCTGCCTAGAAGGGTGAGAAGCTACTAGTCTTTCCTTTTGCCTGCTGATGGTCTTTAGTCCTGCTGCCTCAAATGATACAACTCTGCTGCGCCCCTGGCCTGTTCCGCATGGAAGCCGAGCTGGTTTGTGTCACCAGAAAGCTCACTGTGACAAAAGTCACAGGTCAGTGATTGGAGACATCACTGTTTTCATTTAGAATATTTCTCTTAAATTTGCCTCCATAGCTACAAGGGACTTTTAGTCAGCAATCTATACTGTTTTTTTTTTAATGGAAAACAATTACAATTTTTAGTCAGTGGCTTCCAAAATTCAGGAGAAAATTCCCTTACATAAGATTCTCCATTCATTCCAGGTTACCAATTCTGTCATTCTTAACTTTTTACAGCAGAGTACCAGGAGTTTTTAAAAATGTGTCTTCGCTAGGCCCTACCCAAACCAACTGGCTAAAATGCCCTTTTTCCAAAAGAACCTCAGGATTGGGAAATTCCAATTGAAATGCTTTAAAAACTATATCCACAAAAATAAAATACTCTGAGTCAGAAAATACTGTAGTTTCTGACTTTTATAATACCAAAGATTCCACCCTTTGCTTTTTTTTTTCCATTAATTTTATTGGTACATTTTAGGTATACAATATAATGGCATTCATCATTGGGGATTTGTACCTTTACATGATATATCTTGGTTCTTATTTTTTTCCCCATTCCTCTGCACTCCCACCTTTGCTTTTGTTATCCCCCTCCAAGTCTAATGTTGCGAAGAATTTTTTATCTATCAAATTACTTTAAGTAATCAAGTTTTCTAGTTCCCCTCAATGCTAACCAGCTTATGACAAGCATGGGAAACCACCAAGTTAATTTGATTCAACTATTAGCCAACAATTTTTACATTCTGGGTAGCTTTCCACCTCACTTCAAGAACATTTGTTGCACTTTTTAAAACATTAAAACACTGCCTTGTGGAACCATAGAGGATCCAAGATACTCCTGCAGTCTTTCTTAATGTTCTTATTGTCTAATTTCTAATTTTTTAAAATGTATTATTGTTTTTCAAAGGCAGTGGTACCTAACTCTTTGGCTTCAAGTTGACCTTTTGAACATTTAAAAATTACTGAATCCAAATAGAGTTTTTATGTTATTATACCTACTGATATTTATCACAGTAGAAATTAAACAGAAAATTTTAAAATATTAGTTCATTTTAAATAACAATAAACTCATTAAAGATTAAAGTAAATAACATTTATGAAAAATGACTTTCAAATACACAAAAAATAGTGAAGAGAGGCACCGTTTTACAAATTTCTTGAATGTCTAGCTTAACCAAAAACTACTGCAGCATCTTTATGCTAGGCCATGTTACTTTGATTGACAAATATAAAGAAAATCTGACTTCATAGCATAATGTAACTAAAATAAGGAGTATTTTAGGGCCAAGATTTAGCTCAGTGGTTCCTCCGCCTACCTTGCAAGTTCAAGGTCCCGAGTTTGATCCAGGTTTAGAAAAAGGCTGAACAATAACAGAGCTCTTTGAAGATCTAGAGCCAGGATGAAAATTTACTGGGGAGGCAGACACTGGATTTGATGTTGAGTTCATGTAGTGTTGACTTGTAGGCTTGAATGCAGCAGTAATACCTTGACTGAGTTCGCCATTCTTTATTCCCCTTGAAAACAAGCTGGGGTTAACTCTATTCAAAATATTTGAAATTGTTGGTTTTGAACTTGCTATCTCCCCAACAAAGATTGGCTCATCATCATCATCATCTCCTTCTCCTTCTCCTTCTCCTTCTTCTCCCTCTCTCCCTCTCCCTCTCCTTCCTCTTCCTCTTCTTCTTCCTCTTCCTCTCCTCCTTCTCCTTCTCCTTCTTCTTCTTCTTCCTTCTTCATTTTCTTCTGCCATGGTTCCAGCTCTTCTTCTTCTCATTCCATAAAGAGTTCTGCCATTTTTGAATTATCATGTTACTCCAACACAAGGTAGTAACTTATGCCTCAGTTTTCCTTCCTGTAATCCTAGCACTCAGGAGGCTGAGACAGGAGAACCACTGCAAGTTCAAGGCAGCTCAAGGATATACAGGAGCTCCAGGCCAGCCTGAACCACATAGTGAAATCATTTAGTTTGTGGAGGTTTCAGTCCATAATCTACTGGCTCCAAGGCAGGAATGGCACACAGGCTTCACAGAGGAGAAACAACATGGTGCACACAAGGTAGCAAAGGTAACAAGGGCAGCGATCTATACTTTAAGCAATGAGATATTTTTTTCTTGGTTTCCCATGAAATATTAAGTTATTTTTCTAACTGATTTATGACATCTTCTTGAGCTGTTTGCTAAATCTGCCTTTTGAGGCTGGACTTTCTAATGGTTCATCTGCCACAAGGTGGGAAAGGCTAAGGATTTCATATGTTTCAGGTGACTGCAACCTTGATCACATTCATGCTGCTCAAATATTCTTCCTATTTGCAACTACATTAGCTGCATTGACTGAGAACCCCTCTGATCATTTTCCTCAGATCCATCAGTCAATTCTTAAGTCTTTCTACAATTCATGTTTCATTAGTTTAAAATTCTTGGAAAATTACTGTGCATAGGTGCACTATTTTTAGTAGAAAGAAATAGCTTCAGGATAAATAGTTTCTAAGAAAATTCCTTCCAAGGAATAGTAGGCTTCTTTTCCTATGGCCTTCCCTAGAATTCTGCTTTCAAAATTATCATTTTTCCCTCAGCCTTAGAACCATGGCCAAAATGATTATCTTTAACCAGCTGACATACTTCCACTTCAATTCAAGCACTTCTCTTGCAATAGGAAATGTTTTAATAATGTAAACCATCAACTTTTATATCTTTCTCTACCATGATGCATGATAGCAACTTGAGTGACAGTACTAACATATGCATTCCACAGATTAAGAAATACCGATTACTAGAAACTTTTTTTTCCAAAATCCATCTCTCCATTTAATGGCTTCTCAGAACTGATGTCTTGATCTGTCCTGTGTATTTTCAAAGTCTGTAGTTAACGTGGGCAACCACTACTCTTAAAAGGATTTATGAAGCATGAAGAGGGAAAGTTTGACTGAAGTTGTTTAAGCATCTCTAATGTAAGTAGTAGTTCGAGTGACACTTTGTTTCTCGTGCTTTTCACCAGAATATTCATATATTTGTGGAATCTTGTTGATCTCTTCATGTTAGCATGACAGTTCATGAGTGCCTACACACAAACACACACACACACACAGGATGATTGTACAATATTCTCCCTCATTCATGCTTACACAGCCATGTTCTAAAGGACTGGGGGAATTTTTATAGCCCTGAAAATACTGATAAAGATTTCTTAGGTTTCCTTCTCTTCTCTAGAGACATTCCCTGCAGTTCCCAGTGTTTCAACCAGAGGCACACCTGTCAAAAGAGACTCACTTGATAACACTACTATTTCTTGGGAGCAAATACTGGGTATGTCTTTCTGAATAATGAGACACTTTTTGCCCTCGAGTCAGTAGCAGAGCACACTGTTCTTTCCTCCAGCTCCTTCACTGCACAGAACATAATGTTTGATGAAGTTTTTCCAGCCATACACTCCCATATTCAAGCCTGCAGCTATAACATTTTTGACTGCTACGATCCAGGTGCTTTTTAGTCTGTTCTCACTAATAACTCTATTATATCATTTACAATACTATCTTTTAAACTAAGAGTGTTGCTTGTTTCCACAGACACTGTCAAATTATCCTTCATCTTTAGTTCATGCTTATGCCTTTGTTCTTTTCTGAAAGGGCAGATTTTTTGACAAGGAGGATTGTTACTGAAGGATTTTGGCAACACCATACCTACTGGAGCTAAAAAAAAAGTGTTCCACCTGCCTTGACATGAGTTAAAGCCACCAGTGCCTACCAATTCCAAGGGCATTATATGTGCAGCTGGTGTCTTACTCCCCACACCATCCTGGGTGGGTCTTGGGCTAGAGAACTTGCAATGTAGTCTTGCTGGATTTATTCTAGACTTATTCTTGTTAATAAGGCAGGTGAATTTCTGCCACTATATTTACAAAGCATCATACTCTGAATCTCTTTCACCTAAGGAAGATATCAGAGAGACAAAACTATGTTTTAGAGACCCAAAGTGACACAACAGAGAAAGTTTCTAACTAAGTTTTAGAACAAAATCATAGTAAACTTTGTCACACAGAGCTATTCCTTCTCCCAATTAGGGAAGAAAAATAAACATGAACACAATGCTGTGCTCTCTTAGGTATTTTAGCTGAGCTTCAGAAAAAAATGACAAAGCAACTGATGAAAATTACTGAGGGAAAACTGTTGGAACTTTATAATTGGGATGAGAGAAATTATTTCCCATGGTGAAGGGCAGAATGATGGGAAATAGATTCATACAACAATGAAGTTGTTTGAGAGGTTTTAGGGCATTTTATAATAACTTGTTCCATTTATACGGTTTTAGTTTTGACTGTACACAGTAAAAATGGATGTGTAAATAAGTCTATAAGTGTTCATTTATTGCATATATAATAAAACATTCCAAGTGATAAGAGAAGCTTATTTGGATGCATTTTTTTAAAGAGGGTAATATAATAATGGTTTATCTTACAATAATTGGTACCCTACATTTTCTGAAAAAATATTATATTTAGTTTACCTATCTATCAGCTTCAACACAGAATCTGTCCTAGAGTTTTTGGCAAGCTTAATTACTAAAAGGAAAAATAATTCTGAGGAATGAGAGGAAAACATGGATGCAGCAGGACACAATCACAAACGCAGTATACTCCAGGGCTTGCATTTTATTTTGAGTACTATTTTAGTGCCAGCCTGTTGACTCAGTGTGCACGGATGGTTTACAATCTAAATTCTATATGTCATCAGTTATTATTGCTAATAAACAAATTAAGGTATGTACAGGGATGTATTTTTAACAGGCAAAACCACATCAACAAAATATAATTGAGTGCCTTACAAACAAATACACCAGCATTTGGTATTTAAATGGAAACTAGTTACAGTAAAGTACATTCATCAGGACAAATGCATATTTATATGCTTTGTAAAGAAAACATGGAAATGCTTTACATAATTTGGAAATATTTTGTTCAAAATGATTGTTTTCTTTCCTCCTGCTTTGCAAGCACAAGGTCCCAAGTTCGATGCCCGGTACAAAAAAAAATGATTGTTTTCTGACACTAAATGACATTATATTTTATATGCTCTAAAACCTCTTTCAGAACCTCCTTCTCAACTGTGACAAATAAATTAGTTTTTCTTATAACTTTTCTGTTCTAAACAGGTATTTAATTTAGCTTGTTGGAAAAAAAACTTTAAAACTGAGGACCAGGTAAAATTATGGTAGTTCAGAGAGATTTAGTAAGATGTGAAATTTGACAGTGCAGAATGAACACAAGTGGGCTAGGTAAGCCAAGGCCAGGATTAATGACAAAGTCAGACATATTCAACATCTGTGCCAATTATAGTATCATCATCGCTTTCTAGAAAACTAGATGTCCATAGGAGCCAGCAGAAGGAGGCCTGGCTCACTAACAGCAAAATTAGCCACTGTAGCTCCAATACACTTACACAGAAAGAGTGTTTCTTCTCACTCTCTTAATAACTGAATTGTAGTTAAAGCTCCCTCTTCTGCTTGACTCCATGATGCTCATAGAGAATACAGTAAAATAAAGCATTAAGCTTTTTTAAAAAATCAAAGAGGAAACACGATAGAAATATGTGTTGGTTTTGTTTTATGGCGACTTCTGTGTCTTTGTAGGTATACATTTGTTTCTCTTTGAATTTTAATTATGTAGATCTATTTAAAATCAAACTAAACCAAACAGCAAACTTGTATTCACAGTGTACTTTTCAAAGCTAAGTTTAATGAAGCAAAATTTTGGGACGTTTTTCAGTTTCTTACAAAACAGGTAGAGGAGGGTCAGAGAAGTGCAGCCTGATTGGGATATGCTGCTAAGGGTGATGAAAGATTTACATGAAGCGCTGCTTTCTTACTGTATTCACTCTTTAGTCATCACGTGGTTGGGTTTTTGGACTACATACACCATGTCAAGCTCTTTGCAGGAGAGTAAGCTGGGTGGTAGAAATTTGAATAAAACAGATGCTCTCAAGAAATTCTTGGTTATATTCTGGAAAATATAAATGTCAAAGTTAATTATCATACAATAATGTTATATTAGATCCCATTTGTTACTTCATTTTGCTCAGTTATTTATCCATTCATCTTTGGATATTTTATTTAGAAAATAATTAATCAACATTGTAGTATTTCAAGAACTGTGGGAGATGCTGAGCTATCAAGTTGAATAAATCACATGTTTTTTTCAAGGAGAAAAACTCTAGAGATAAATGATTCAAATGAATTTAATTAGGGAGGTAAAAGAAGATAGATTGAATAATTATTTCCAAATATTCACTCACATTTTCAATAAATGGATTATTTATCTTTTTGAGCTGGTCCATGTGGCTTGTTTTGTGCAGTGGCATGAGACAGGTTCTACAGAGCACTGAATCCAATAGGCGACTCTAAAAGCGTTTTATGTTTCTACCAGCTGTTTTATTCTTTCCCTACCACAGAAAAAGTAAGTTCAAGTGCCGTCCAGCTTAAGCCCCAGAATGAATGAGAAGGTACATGGAAGAGTTTATTAGCTAAACCTCAGCTGCTTACCTACAAGAAAGTGAGAAATGAAATTGATATAAACCATTGAGCTTTTTAATTATTTGTTGTCAAAAGGGAAACTGCTACTCAACTTTTCCTACCAAATTCTGAAAGTTATTTGTTAGAAAGATTGTGAGTGAGCTGGATCTTTTCCAGTCAGTGAAAAAAGATGTGTCTTATTAATTAAAACAGCATTTGAAAGTCCAAGGAAGTACTGATAAGGATAATATGTTTGGAGAAATCAAGATAATTTGGTAAAATCTAACTGAAAGGAAACAGTTAATGAGAGATTAAGCTGAAGAAGGAAACAAGCATATGCCTTGTATGCAATTCTGAAGTTATAAACTTATCCTCAATTCATTAAGGAGCTGGTGAATGTTTTTTTTTTATCATGTATAGCATCACTGCTTAAAGTCCTTTGGGGACAGTGATACAAACACACATACACGTGCACATAGAAAGGGAAAGGAGAGAGGAAAAAGAGAGGAGAGAGAGAGAGCATTGTTGATGGATAGAATGTTATGTGAAGCCATTTTAAATTATGAATGAAAAATGTGAAATATTTTTTGCCAAAGCTAAATATCAAGGCCATTCTAGGAACAAGGCAAAGCATTGTAGTGAACTAGAGTTAAATTAGATAGATAAATAGATGATAGATAGACAGGTAGATAGATAGATAGATAGATAGATAGATAAGTGATCAGAAAGTTGGTGAGATTTCAAAGTGAGGTCCATTTTGGCCATAATTGGATATAAGACTCAAAAGTATGTAGCTGGTTGGGTCATCAAGAGACTTACATATGCCATTAAAAACATTTTAATTTTATTCATGGATAATTCAGGTGACATTGGAAAGATTAAGCAGGATAATGGTGTGGTTTGATGTGCATTTTACAGAGAGTTTTCTGTGGAGAGTAAATTGGAAATGGACAAAGGGGGGTTGTCTTTTTTAGCATAATGGTACAGATCCCTGATACCAAAAACCTGAAAAGGCAGGAGTCATAATACAGGGACAAAGACGTGAATTTGAGAGATGATTAGGAAAGTGAACTGACAGAGCTAACTGGTCATTTGGTCAAGAAGAATTGGAATTAAAGGTGACATGTCTGGTTGTGCAATCTTGAACTAGTTTGTTCTATCCTGTTATCACAGAACATATGAGCCTTGGTAATGTATGAAACACAGAAATTTCTTTCTCACAGTTCTGAAGGCTGAAAAGTCCAAGAGCAGCTTTTTACCTTACCTGGAGATAACTGGCTGCTCACGACTTTCAAGATGGTGCCTTGTTGCTCTGTTTGCTGGTGCAGAAGAACATTGTGTCCTCACGTGGCAGAAGGTAGAGGATAGAGCAGCAACTCTGCACTGTGTCAAGCCTCTTTGATGGGGGCTTTAATCTCAAGCATAAAAGAAGAACCCTCACAGCATAATTATTTTTAAAAGCCCCACTTCAAAATATTGTCACAGTGGCAACTTTTGAATTTTGGAGGAGACATACTGAAATCATTGCTGGTATCACCCAACAAGTAGGAGAAATGAGGATGAAAAGTTAGGAACAAAATAATGTGACGTTGGGGCAGACTTACCTGCAAGTGAAATCTCTTCCTTCTGTAACGCCTTCGTCTACTCTGTGGACCAGCACAGGTCTTCATATGGAAAAGAACTTATCTAGCACGAGAAGTCCCAGGCTCAGATATATTCTCTGCCACCTGTCAGTTTGAGGACCTTGGGCATCATGCATAACTTTTGATATTTTTTAGCATCTCAATCTGAAAAAATGCAAATGAGTACACAAATCTAGGAAAGATGTGTAGTGATCCAGAATGACAAAGCACAGTCAGCCCTCTGTATCCCTGGATTCTGCATCTGTGAATTCAACCAGAAGATCAAAATATTTGAAGAAAACTGATATCTGTACTGAACATGCACAACCTTTTTGTCATTATTTCAAAAACAGTACAGTACAGCAACTGTTTACATAGCATTTACATTGTGAATGTAATCTAGAGATGATTTAAATAATATGGGTGGATATATTAGATTATATGCAAATGCTATATCATTTCATGTAAAGGATTTTAGTATCTGCAGATATTTTCTGTGAGCGTTCCTGAAACTAATCTCTCATAGAAACTGAGGGATGATTATGAGAGATTTACAGTGTTCATCTTGCCCTGATATATGAATGGTTTTTTTAAATTTAGTTAAATTCTAATTTTTCCTAGAATCTGAAAATTAGGCATCAACAGTTACATGATGGTCCCGGAAACATCTGTAAGAG